>NC_053490.1:316871844-317171844 GCF_905171775.1 Rana temporaria | reverse complement strand
GAAAGATAAAGGTTTAAATACCACTTGAACCTCCAATTGCCAAAGAGCCATATGTCTGTAAAGCTGGCCATACACTGATCAAAATTCTTCCAGTTCAACAGGGACAAACCAAATTCTGATCAATGTGTGCCCATCTGCTGCTTGACAGAAGTCAACCATTTGATCGATTTCTGTCGAAGGGACATAATGGAAAACTTTTCTCGATCAGCAGCCAATCTGCTGCAGCAACTGATCAGTGTATTCTGACAGGGGTGGGTCCTGCTTTCAAAATACAATGTCCCAGTGGGGGAGATTGCTCCATTTGCCTCACTTGTGTGGATAGAGGAATCTGTTACTCATCTTACTGGCTGAATGAAAAAAAAAAATAAACTAACCATCTCTGACCAGCATAAGTGTCCAGCCAGCATAATCTTTGTTAAGAAGTTACAGAGAGAAACTTGATCAGAGATAAAAGATTACAGACTGATGTTTGAGACCATCCATGTTTTCGGGATATCCATTAGTGACACTGTTTTTAGACCCCCTTTGCACTGGGGTGCTTTTTAGGCACTATAACACTAAAAATCCCTCCACCAGCAGCTCCTTGTGATTTTCATTTTGCCAGTGCAACACCTCACCTTATGCCCCCCCTTCGAGTCAAAAGGGGGTGCATGAAAATGCTCTATAGTCCAGGACTAGGATTAGATTAGCTCCTCATTGCTCACCCTTAATGACGTCACCGTGTCTCCTCACATCATGACAGTCTAACCATTTGCATGTATGAAAGAAAGGATCGCCAATAGTGCTAATATCATACAACCAGATAAAATGTATTAAAAATCCACAAGAGCATCTACATTTTTCAGGTGCTTAAAGCGCACCACACTAAAACAACTTAAAACACTTGCTTATTTATTGTATCAGTGACACCTCACAAGCCGCCAGCACAGATTCTCCTACAGGGTACAAGCGCCATGCCATTCCGCTGCCCCTCCTATACGTGTTACGCCACCACGTTTCTTTGTAGAGACTACACATAAAAATATTTGTTCATTTTACACTGGGTAAAGGAAGTGCAACACATTATATGTTTTGATCAGGTATTTACATCACTTCCTGATCACAACAGCAGGGGTGGAAAGGAAAACTAAGCATATGCTTGGAAAAGGTTGGATAATTAAAGAAACGTGTTACTTTGCTTTGAACAAACAGATTTCATTAAGTTAAAGTAGAACTACAACTTCTATGCTTTATTATTTTTTTACCCCTCCCCCATATTAAATAAAAAGGTTTGCCAAGCTTTACATACCCTCTCCACACTCCACTGATGTCCCAAACATCCTCCCTGGTCTTCTTGGAGTTTATTCAAGTTTTTGATTAAAGCAACATTAAATCCAAAACCAAAAATATAATATATTGCGGCTTACCAATTATTAGATGTGATGGCTTTATTCATTTTCTTTTTTAGGTTATTTTTTGAGCAGTAACAAACCTCATGTATTACATACACACCACTCTGAATGAATGAACACAGGGGGAAGGTTTGGACAGGAACTTTTTGATTCAGTCTGGGGTGAGGGGAATGCTAGATGTACTGGCAGATACACTAACCAATTGAAGCTAAACTCCAGCTTATACCTTGTAAACCAGTTACTGCAAACATTTTCTTTCCTTTTGGGATAAAGGTTTTACATTAACCACCTCAGGCCCGCGCTATAGCCGAATGACAGCTACAGCGCGGACCTGAAAATCCAACTGGACGTCAATTGACGTTCCCCGCGCGCGCTCCCGAGCGCGCATCGGGGAAACTCTGTGTTGGCCGTGTCCCTGTCTCTGGAGAGGAGACCGATCTGTGTCCCTTGTACATAGGGACACAGATCGGTCACCCCCCCAGTCACCCCCCTCCACCTACAGTTAGAACACTATATAGGGAATACATTTAACCCCTTCCTCACCCCCTAGTGTTAGCCCCTTCAATGCCAGTCACATTTGTACAGTAATTAGTGCATATTTATAGCACTGATCGCAGTATAAATGTGAATGGCGCCAAAAATGTGTCCGATGTGTCCGCCATAATGTCGCCGTCCCAATAAAAATCGCAGATCGCCGCCATTACTAGTAAAAAAAAAATAATAAAAAAAAAAACAATTCTGTCCCCTATTTTGTAGGCGCTATAACTTTTGCGCAAACCAGTTGCTTATTGCGATTTTTAATTTTTTTTTACCAAAAATATGTAGAATACGTATCGGCCTAAACTGAGAAATTTTTTTTTTTAAATTGGGCTATTTATTATAGCAACAAGTAAAAAATATTGTATTTTTTTTTCAAAATTGTTGCTCTTTTTTGTTTATAGCGCAAAAAATAAAAACCGCACAGGCGATCAAATACCACCAAAAGAAAGCTCTATTTGTGGGGAAAAAAGGACGTCAATTTTGTTTGGGAGCCACGTCGCACGACCGTGCAATTGTCAGTTAAAGCGACGCAGTGCCGGAAGCTGAAATTTCACCTGGGCAGGAGGGGGGTATATGTGCCCAGTAAGCAAGTGGTTAATAAAAACAAGCTGATCATTTTAAGCACCCCTACTGGTGTTAAATGATCTGTCGCATTCATGTAACTGCAAGAGAGCTTTTCTGTTGTAAAACAACAGACTAACTAATTGGGCTACCAGATGAAAATAGAATAAAGAAAGCCTTAAAAAAGAAACTAACTTGTCATCACATCTAAGAATTGTAAGCTGCAATACTGTATAATATATAGGTTGTGACCTTATTCATATGATATAGTTTTGGTTGTCTAGGTAATCGAAACATGCTGTTATTAGGAAGAAAGTCTTGATTGTATTTAATCCTGAAATTAGTTTAAAAATCCTAATGTGTTTACCTTCAATTAAAATTATACATCTAAATCTGTAAAATTCTGTCTCCTACTTGTGGAAAAGTAGAAATCCACACAATAGAGTTGACAGCATGTTCAAACTGAACATGCTGTCAACTCATTTGTCTCATTTCAGTAAAATAGGTGAAGCTTTGTTTAACCAATCATATGTGAGCAAAAAACTTTTTTTTACATTTTCCTTACATGTGATTAGGGATGAGCCCCATGTTCGAGTCGAACGTAAGTTCAACTCGAACATCGGGTGTTCGCCTGTTTGCCGAATAGCAAACAAATTCGAAAGCCGCGGAACACCCTTTAAAAGTCTATGGGAGAAATCAAAAGTGCTAATTTTAAAGGTTAATATACATTTATTGTCATAAAGTGTTTGGGGACTCAGGTCCTGCCCCAGGGGACATCAATGCAAAAAAAACGCTTTAAAAATAGTAGTGATTTTAATAATGCTTAAAGTGAAACATTAAAAGTGAAATATTCCTTTAAATTTCATACCTATGGGATGTCTATAGTATGTCTGTAATGTAGCACATTTCTAAAGGAAAAAAAGTCATTTAAAACTACTCGCGGCTATAATAAATGGTCGGGTCCTGGCAATACAGATAAAGTCATTGAAAAAACAGCATGGGTTCCCCCCCCCAGTCCATTATCAGGCCCTTTGGGTCTGGTATGAATATTAAGGGAACCCTGCACCAAATAAAAAAAAATGGCATAGGGGTCCCCCTCAAAATCCATACCGGATTTTAAGGGGAACCCCACTTCAAAATAAGAGAAAAAATGCCATTGGGTTCCCCCAAAAATCCATACCAGACCCTTATCTGAGCACACAACCTGGCCGGCCACAGGAAAAGAGGGAGACGAGAGAGCGCCCCCCCTCCTGAACTATACCAGGCCACATGCCCTCAACATGGGGAGGATGTCCCCATGTTGATGGGGACAAGGACCTCATCCCCACAACCCTTGCCCGGTGGTTGTGGGGGTCTGCGGGCGGGGGGCTTATCGGAATCTGGAAGCCCCCTTTAACAAAGGGGACCCCAGATCCCACCCCCCATGTGAATTAGTAACGGAGTATACATGCAATTTCCCTGTGGTGTCACGGGTGACCCCGTCCTCCTCTGACGCAAGAGGGGTTTCCCGTGGTGTCAGAAGGGGGTGGGGTCACCGGTGACGCCAATGCGGAAACTGCCGGAAGCTCCTGTAGTGTCAGAGAGGGGCGGGGTCACCCACGCACATCACGGGTGGCCCTGCCCTTGGCTATTTAAGAGCTGTCACGGCGGGTCTCACGTCATTCGGCAGGCATCTTCCATGGAGGCAGAATCGATCGTGGTGGCCTGTATCGTCGGGTCGTTGAAGGATTATATTGTTTTTTTCTTTTTAATTAAAGGACTTGTCCCAAGCTGTGTGTATGTTTTTTTTACCATTGTTGTCACTTTTTTGGGTGAAATTGTAAGGGGTACAATGTACCCCATTACCAATTCACATGGGGGGTGGGATCTAGGGGTCCCCTTTGTTAAAGGGGGCTTCCAGATTCAGAAAAGCTCAACCCGTCCACAGACCCCCACAACTACGGGCAAGGGTTTTGGGGATGAGGCCCCATGTTGAGGGCATGTGGCCTGGTACAGTTCAGGAGGAGGACACTCTCTCGTCCCCCCCTCTTTTCCTGCGGCCGGCCGTGTTCGGATAAAGGTCTGATATGGATTTTTGGGGGAACCCCACGCAATTTTTTGTTTACTTTTGGCGTGGGGTTCCCCTTAAAATCCATACCAGACCTGAAGGGCCTGGTGTCAAATTTGGGGAGACCCCTAAGCATTTTATTTTAAAATTTGGTGCTTTTTTTAATGACTTATCTGTATTACCGGGACCTGACAATTCATTACAGCCGTGAGTAGTGTTAAATTACTTTTTTTCCTTTAGAAGTGTCATTTTGTGCAGGGACTGTTCTAAACACGGGAAACATGCACTACTTTACAGGCATACTATAGACTATAGACGCCCACAGGTACGAAATTTAAAGGAATACTTTTATTGTTTCACTTTAAGCATTATTAAAATCACTGCTCTCGAAAAAACGCCCATTTTTAAAACTTTTTTTTTGCATTGATACATGTCCCCTGGGGCAGGACCCGGGTCCCCAAACACTTTTTATGACAATAACTTGCATATTAACCTTTAAAATTATCACTTTTGATTTTTCATGTTCGTGTCCCATAGACTTTAACGGTTTTTGAACACATTTTTTGCCTGTTCTCATGTTCTGCTGCGAACTGAACCAAGGGGTGTTTAGCTCATCCCTACATGTGATTGGGTATTATTATTATTATTTTTTTTTGTTAAATGTACCTTATTCACTAAGCTATGCAAAGTCATCCTTCTCTACTTCTGTAGTAAAGTGACAACCCAATGGGCACTTTATATCAATAGACAACAAAAAAAATTCTTATTCCTATAATTTTTCTTTAGACAAAACTTAAAATACACAATGTTCAAATTCTGTTATGATATGTTAACAGACATACATACAGTTTTCCCTACTTCTTTCCTTTCCTTACTATGCTTTACTATTTTCGAGTTTCTTACTATGACTGTGAAATGTATTTTTCAACAAATATTGAATGTATCAAAAAGCTAGCATTATTCGTTTTTTGCTGGGAACCTTTGAATCTGTAAAGTGCCCTGATTTCATTTTTATTAGGTTAAGTAGAGCTTTGTACAGTGATACAGCATTTCACGTTTGTTCAATTTTTTTTTATGTTTTACATACCTGAATAACCAGTAATGTCCATTGCTTTTAGATTCCTACATTTTATTACTGTTAAGGTCAAGCGTCCAGCCGTAGGTAGATAACACAGAGAGAACATGATTTCTCCAAGGTCCACACTTTCCTTAAAATAGAAAATGAAATCAAAGTTATCAAATGAAAAAAAAAATGCTATGTGACTAGCTTTTTGGAGTACATTGGCATTAGGCGGATGATTTTACCGAGATTAGATTTAAGTTTGTCTCTTAAATTTGTATTTCAGGAACTGAAATGTCAAGGGTCCTTTAATGTACCAGGAGACCACAGATGAAATATTAATAATAAAACATCACTAAGGTTATAGCAACAAAGCACCTTCTGTTTAACATTCAAAGTAAGGCAAACTTCTAAATAAACTTTGTAAAGGTATATAAAAAATTCAAGACATCAATCAATACACTCATACAACAGATTCAGATTAGAGCCAGAGAAAACTGCCAGCTAACATACTGAGGAATGTTAAACGCATTCTATTTGTTGGAGAAGGAAAATCACTCTTATTTTATCAAAAACTTGAAAGCAACTTTACTTATCAAAACAATAACAAAAACTGTGCTTTGCTTCCTTGTATAGTTTAGCCTTATTTTTAAAGGCACTTACCCGTCTTGCTTCCTGCACTACCAATATTTGCTTTATTGAGTGCTACGACTGCTGAAGAACCCTTTTCATCAGACATGCTTTCCCTGTGAGCTGTGGTTCTGACCACTACTGTGTATTTTAATGATGTATTGCCTACAAAGGTATCACAGAGCACAAAAGCTTTAAAGAAAGCACAACTCCAAGAAACTTGACAATTCTTCCTTGCAGCTGGGCTGCAGCTGCCCTGCTCATTTAGGTCTAGGGGACATGGAAAGGTAGATCTACTTACCCTATTTCCTGATCCTCCACACCTTTAGACTGGTCCCCACAACATCTTCTCCCCCATGCTCCAGTGGTCTAAAGTCTTGATGCCATCAAGAGACAAATGCATGGTTCATAGCAATGAATTGAATGTGAGGACATTGAGGAACAGTGCCGGGAAGCATAGGATCAGCTAAACAAAACAGCTTTTCATTTTCAAGACATTAATCAACAGTAAATCCTTGCAGGATGGGCACAGTCCCAATGCAAGGGAGAATTTTCAAGTTTCCTGAAGTTGGGCTTTAAAATATAGCACTAACCCCCCTTAAAGGGGTTGTAAAGGTTTGTTTTTTATTTTCTAAATAGGTTCCTTTAAGCTAAGTGCATTGTTGGTTCACTAACCTTTCCCTTCTATTTCCCTTCTAAATGTTTTTTCTTTGTCTGAATTTCTCACTTCCTGTTCCTCCTCAGTAAGCTTGCCCCCATCATCCAAGGCATTCTGGCTGGGGGTTAGTCAGCGTGCTTGATCCCTCCCTTGGGACTACATCCCTGCAGGGAGATGCTGTGTTCACAGCGTCTCCCGGCAGGGATGTAGTCCCAAGGGAGGGGGCAAGCACGCTGAGGAGGAACAGAAAGTGAGAAATTCAGACAAAGAAAAAAAAATACATTTAGAAGGGAAATTGAAGGAAAAGGTAAGTGAACCAACAATGCACAAGCTTAAAGGAACCTTTTTAGAAAATAAAAAACAAACCTTTACAACCCCTTTTAGAGACCACTATAATAACTGCTTCTTTCCCAAAACATTGCAGATGCTACAATTCACACAGGCAACAGTCTATTCATTCTGGCTCCCTTAAATAGTCTAGGGGATGTCATTTTATAATTTATTGCTTGTAGAACTTGTAACAGGAGAGGGGTTGGGGTGGTATGGGATACTCCAGAAATGTTGACTGGTAACAATAGGACACAATTGACAATGTTAAACTACTTTTAGCAGTCTTTAAACCAGTAACCAAAGGGAAAATCAGAATTGAGCCCCTGTAGGAGTAGTCTCAGAGAAAGAGCTCCCGCCATCCCCTTAAAGTAGAACAACACACAATTACTTGATTCTTGAGCTTGGATCAGTACTCACAATTTCCCATGGCAGCTACACACCCCCAAGCTCACAACAGGCACTCTTCAGTGGGTCCTCCAGACCAAATCCTTAGCCCAAGAAGTAATCAAGAAGTAATCTTCTATAGCTGGGACCTTGATCATCATCAGCAGATTTTAGCAGGACTGCCTTAAAGAGGCAGCAGCCCCTGAGATTGAAAACTTCCCCAACAGGACTAGACCCCAGCTTTGCTCAGACCCCACACTACTTATGATCTCCTCCAATCACCTACTGGCCACATCTCCCCAGGGATTGGCTGCAGCAGAAAAAATATTCAGGCTGCCTATTTGACTTTCCCATAGCTACTCCAATGACTACAGAGGAGCCAAAAACTAAATTTACCTAGCAACCCATACTAGGAGGGTGTTACTAAAGTAAAGCTGACGTTTTCCCATGATAGACATAGTAACAAATATTTTTTTTTACAGGAGATGCCATAGGCAGGCTGTACTTACCTCACCAGCATGTGACAGTGCTGGATCCCAACTAATCTTTCAGAAAACTAGCATTGCAATAAAGGAAAGGGGAATGGTATATGTTTCCCAATATTTGGAAAATACTTTATATTATGGGGATGTGGTGGAGGACCACAGCAGCTAATGTGAGGAAGGTAGGTGAAATCTGCCTATGCTGTTACTCTGCAAAATACTGGCAAGACAGAAGTTTGCTTTTAAACAATGTTGAAAAACAGCTATGAATTTCAATATAGGTTTTGTTTAGACCTCTACAACAGGTAAATGCTAATTGAATGGTCATTATAGATGCGAGAAATTGTTTTATTATTATTTATTATTTTGCAGACATGTTTACCAAGATCCTGCTTTCATTGTTCAAATAAACTAAATTTTAAATGGCAGATTTTTGCTTTGTTATTATTATAATAAACTAAGAGTAAATTGAAATTGATATGAAACATGGAACATTGAGTAATATAATGTGGTTATTTAATTCAAAATGAAATAGCTGCATCAGCCAGCAAAATTAAACTATGCATTAATCAATGCATAATATATTATATTTAGGAAAAATGCGTTTAAAAAAGTCACATGAAATACTAGCGGGCTTAAAGGTAAATTCTGATAAGGCACTGAGTAGATCTAATTAATGCATTAGGCTTAGTTCCCACTAGTATAATATCAGTTGCGACTTGGGTTGCATAAAATTGCATGACAATGGAAATCACATATTTTTCAATGGTGCCCATTCGCATCAATGCAGCTGCATGGCAAGATTTTGGAAAATATTCCTGTACTACTGTGGATGCTTGTATTTTTGTCTGTGTTTCCATTAGAGAGATTCTTCCTGCCTCCTGTCCTGGTGACTATGAAAAGAGCAATGGGAAATATTTTTGTTTTCAGTGCGATTAGTTTTGGCACAGTTTTTAGTGCAATGACCCATGAATAATAGTTAATTAGGTAAACATGCAGCGCTAAAAATCAAATGATATTGCACTTATGATGGGTATAGGAAGTCCATATAACATATGATGGAGAGAAAGATGAAAAATCCCCACACCAATCTCCCTTACACAGGTAAAGCACACCACCGTGCTTACAGTGGGTCTCCTTACCAGATGAATGGGGCTCCCAAAATATAGTGGCATTCAGAGCAAGTGAACACTATGTTATGTCATCCGAGCAGTCCAGAACACCTGACGGAGCGATGATGACCAGCCTCCCGGATATCTGACCAAAAGAATTAGATTGACCTCCGCATGATCCAAACCGCAATAATTAAATCAATAGAAGCTCACCAAATTTTAAAAGCAGAGACACTTCAATAGTAAAGGATGTAAACGGGGGGAACTAATGCGCAAAACCAAAACTAACCAAAGGCACTAAAACTCTAATCATGAATAATAAGATGATAAAATTAAATAAAATACTAAGTAAAATACTATCAAGAGCAGCAGCCACTACTAAAAGGTGCTCACACACCGAAGATCAATTGTAAAATAGGGGGTGTAATGGCGCTTACCAATAGGAATAAACGATAAAATATATTACACATAAATGCACAGCAATGTGTGAAGTAAGACCAGTGTATCCGATTAAACGTGTTCCACTCCTATTTCCTTATATCCCACCATACATCAACAACTATATTGTGTTGAGAAAAAGAATACACTGCTCTTACTTCACAAATTGCTGTGCGTTTATGTGTAATATATTTTATCGTTTATTCCTATTGGTAAGCGCCATTACACCCCCTATTTTACAATAGTAAAGGATGTTTAACCACTTCAGCCCCGGAGGATTTGGCTGCCAAATGACTGGGCCACTTTTTGCGATTTGGCACTGCGTTGATTTAACAATTGCACGGTTGTGCGACATGGCTCCCTAACAAAATTGACGTCCTTTTTATTCCCACAAATAGAGCTTTCTTTTTGTTGTATTTGATCACCTCTGCGATTTCTAAACTCAGTGTAACTCTTCCGCTATTTGGAGCGCATCTGAGTGTTCGGATCGCTTTCGGGTATGTCATATCCGGTTTACCAACTTCCGGTTGTAATGTATTTATAGGCTTGCTTGCATCAGTAGGCCATGCCTCTGATGATGTCAGTTGATGACGAAACGTGTTAGACAGGACCTGAAGCTAAATGATGCAAGCACGTGCCCTCTTTGTACCGATCGATTGGAATGCTGTTTTCTTTGGAATTTTTGTAAGTACACTACAATAAAGCTTTACATCTTTTTAAAATATCCATTACTATGGAAGTGTCTCTTGCATTTACCATTTGGTGAGCTTCTATCGAATGAATGATTGCAGTTCTGCTTCCGAACGTCGGCTAGTACTTCTTCTGACTGCCTCCCCCCCATGTTCTTTTTACCCCCCTCCCTACCGCATACCGCTGCATACAGCTGCTGCCCCCCTCCCTACCGCATACCACCGCATACTGCTGCTGCCGAACGTTGGCTAGTACTTCTTCTGACTGCCTCAGGCTCCCCCCATGTTCTTTTTACCCCCCCTTCCCGCATACCGCTCGGCAGAAGATTCAGTTGGCTGTTCCCGGCCGGACTGAAAGGAAGTGAGCACTGAGTGTGTGCACTTCCTGTCAGTCCGGCCGGGAACAGCAAACTGAATCTCCTGTACAACGCGGTTACGGTACCCGGCCAGACTGCAGGAGGAATTAGGAAAAGAGCTTGGCCACGCTACAGGCTGCAGCATTTATTGAAAGCGGCGGCGCGGCAAGGGCCCGCTCTGCTGGGGCCCCTGGCCAGCTCGGGGCCCCAAGCAGTTGCTTGTTTTGCCTGTCTTTTTCCTGACGGGCCTGCTCGCTCTGAATGTCACTCTATAATTTGAGGGCCCCATTCATCCCGCTGTGAACATAATGGTGTGGTGTGCTTTACCTGTGCACGGAAGATTGGTGTGGGGATTTTATCTTTCCCTTACCTATCATTCCTTTACCTATCATTTGTGCAACATCATTTGATTTTCAGCGCTGCATGTTTACCTTTTTATCTTGTATATTTGTGATCAATGTTTATTTGCTGGCTGCTATTTGATCTTATCATTTTTCTAGTAGCGCAGATGAACTGTGGATTTTAAATAATAGTTAATTGGAGTTTTATCCCATACACTAAAGCAGCTCCCCAAAATGCAACCCTCTCCTACAGGGATATATGATCATCTTTTTAAAACTAGAGCTCAAAACTATCTACAGTATATCAATGTATAGCGGACAACCCAATCGATCGATATGCCACACATGAGAGAGTGGATTTTGATCAGTAGAATGAAGATGCTATAATATCTCTGTAACAACAATGCAAACTCATAATCTGAATGACTGAAATACGATTTAAATCACCAAAGCTTCTCAGTGCATGCTAATCGATGTAAAATGATCAATCATTTTCAACCCAGGAAGATCAACTCACTTTGATTGCATCCAATCTACAATGAGTCTAAATTGAGCAGAAATTATAGCGGATTGATCAGATAATAAAAAATTAAGTGTGTATGGCCACTGTCATCTTTAAACAAACATATACGGTACTTTTGACAGGATGAGCATTCAGTACCCCTTAACTTGTCGGGAATCACTGTTCTATAGCACAGCAAAGTACCTGCATTAAATAACATGTCTACATGATCAGAGTTGGATTTCTTCATCCATTAAATGAAAGTGGAACTAATGTCCAATACATTTTTTATGTTCAGTGGAGGCAAGCTAAGTAACATATAAGTGTAACATTTCCAGGTATTTATTTCCTATTACAGAGATCACAGTAGTCATCACCAGGAAATGCTTTCAGCAGCTTTCTATTAGAAGGAAAGAGAATTTTTTTCAAGTATCATCCAGGGTCAGCATCTACTTGCTGAGATGCTGGCTTAGAGATGACACAGTCATGTAACCCTGGTACATGTGCAGTTTGTGGCCATGTTTATGGATATTTGACATGGATTAACACCTTTTCTCCACCCTGATCACTGGAGGAGAGAAGAGTGAAGACATTTTTTGTCCTGCTTGCATGAGATTGATGACAACATCTTACCCTAGGCAGAGCCCCCGTTTACTTACCTGACCCTGCAGACTAGACCCTCACACACCAAAGACCTAGAAAAAAAGACCTGGGACCTGAAATTTCCCAAGATCAACGTTTTAGGTGATTAGGGCTTTTTAGGTAGTTTTTGTTTTAAATATGAAATATATAGATTAGGTACAGGGGGTAGAGTGGGGGAAAGGGTGTTTTACCCTCTGCAGATCACCTCTAACAAGAGTTTAAAGTGGCATTCTAGTCAAATCTTAACTAAGCCTAAATCTTCTGCCACCCCCATTCTAAGGCCGCGTACACACGATCGGTTAAACCGATGAGAACGGTCTGATGGACCGTTTTCATCGGTCCAAACTGTTTGTGTGTGGGCGCCATCGGTTATTTATCCATCGGTTAAAAAAAAGCCAACTTGTTTTAAATTTAACCGATGGATTCCTAACCGATAGAAAAAAAACGATCGTTAGTAGGCACGTCCATCAGTTAAAAATCCACGCATGCTCAGAATCAGGTCGACGCATGCTTGAAAGCATTGAACTTCGTTTTTTTCAGCAAGCCGTTGTGTTTTACATCACCGTGTTCTGACACGATCGTTTTTTTAACCAATGGTGTGTAGGCACGACTGACCATCAGTCAGCTTCATCGGTTAACCGATGAAAACGGTCCATCAGGGCTTAAGACTATTCTATCTACCCTGTAAAATGAAATGATTTCTATACTCACCTCTTCTGATGCTGCTCTAGTTCGGTCACATGACCGGCTTCAAACAGCGGCTTCAGTGTAGAGAAGAGGCAGTGACATTGGCTGCAGAGCTTGGGTGATGATCATATCATAGGCTTACAGGACAACCATTGTTGCTGCCTTTCCTCTACACTGAAGCCAGGGCTGTAAGCTGGACTGAAGCGGGCGCTAGGAGCTGGTCATGTGACCAGACTGGCACGACTTCAGAATAGATAAGTATAGGTATCTTTTCTTTTACAGGGTAATAGTCTTAGAATAGAGGTGGGGGTGAATTTGGACTTAGGGTATGACTAGAATTCTACTTTAAGTGCTTCTTTTTAACAATCAAAGGTACAGTTTAAAAAAAAATAAAGCTGCTGTATTGCAAAGTGTCAGGAATTTATTTGCGCAAAAGTCCCGCATTAAGCATCAATACCTCTTACATTTTCTATGTTGTCCCCTCTACATACCCCAAGTATGATCACATACAATGTCATTGTACTGCATGTACGGCCATTACCAGAGCTTCTGAGCCCTGGCCGGAACTTTAAATTTTTCTATTAATGCTTAGTAGTTATGGGAATTTGTTCGATATTCACCTTCTCATCTTCCATGAAGTCTACCTAAATAGCATTGCTGACAGTCAGCGACATGCTTACAGCAGTGCTAAAGTATAGAGAGGTTTTAAACTCTCTATAGGAAACCACATCAAAATGAAATGCTTATTTTAATAATTAGTTATAAGTATTTCACTAGTTAATTGGAGGTTGGCAAGTTTAAGACAGGTCCTTGAAGATAAAAAAGATGTGTAAGTTGGATTTATGGCAAATAAAAAATAAATAAATACAATAAACTGTTAGCAGACTGGAAGCCCTGCAATAACTGTGATTGATAAAAGGGAATCCGACATCAAACATTCAGAAAAGCTGATTTTCGCTTACCCTGCTGTGATAACGCTATAAAATCCACATTTTTGTGAAAGCAACTAGACAATTTATGACTTACTGACTGACAGTAACTCTGCTGCACTGAATCGCTTCTACATCATAGAGCTTATGTGGAGTGAGCCAAACTTTGTCAATATAGTACTTTAACATTGTTGTGATAATATGGAACTGCAACATAATTTTTATGTCATCTGCACTGTCTGAATGAGAATTTTTCATATTTTCTTTAATATGATTAGCTCCAATATAGTTAGCGCCATCTAGTGGCCATAACACATGGTTTTCAAGAAATACCTCAATCTGGAAAAAAAAATGCATTATAGCCACTACAGTGCCTTGCAAAATTATTCACCCCCCCCCCCCCCCTTGGCTTTTTACATATTTTGTTACATTACAGCCTTTAGTTTAATGTTTTTTTTTTTATCTGAATTATATGTGATGGATCAGAACACAATAGTCTAAGTTGGTGAAGTAAAATTAAAAAAATATATACATAAAACTATTTTTCAGAAATAAAAAAATGATAATTGGCATGTGCGTATGCATTCACCCCCTTTGCTATGAAGCCCATAAAAAGCTCTGGTGCAAACAATAACCTTCAGAAGTCACATAATTAGTGAAATGATGTCCACCTGTGTGCTATCTAAGTGTCACATGATCTGTCATTACTTATACACACCTCTTTGAAAGGCCCCAGAGGTTGCAACACCTAAGCAAGAGGCACCACTAACCAAACACTACCATGAAGACCAAGGAACTCTTCAAACCAGTAAGGGACAATGTTGTTAAGAAGTACAAGTCAGGGTTTGGGATGAGCTTCGAGTTCGAGTCGAACTCATGTTCGACTTGAACATTGCCTGTTCGCCTGTTCGGCGAACAATGAACAATTTGGGGTGTTCGCGGCAAATTCGAAAAGCTGCGGAACACCCTGTTAAAGTCTATGGGAGAAATCTAAAGTGCTAGTTTTAAAGGCTAATATGCAAGTTATTGTCCTAAAAAGTGTTTGGGGACCTGGGTCCTGTCCCAGGGGACATGTATCAATGCAAAAAAAGTTTTAAAAACGGCAGTTTTTTTTGGGAGCAGTGAATTTAATAATGCTTAAAGTGAAACAATAAAAGTGAAATATTCCTTTAACCACTTGCCGACCGCGCACCGTCGTTATACGTCCACAAGGTGGCTCGGCTGGGCGAGAGCACGTAATATGACGTCCTCTCTCCCAGCCGCCACTAGGGGGCGCGCACGCCCCCCGCTCGCCCCCGACTCCCGTGCGTGTGCCCGGCGGGCGCGATCGCCGCCTGGCACACGCGATCGCTCGGTACAGAGCGGGGACCGGGAGCTGTGTGTGTAAACACACAGCTCCCGGTCCTGTCAGCAGGGGAAATGCTGATCTTCGGTTCATACAATGTATGAACCGAGGATCAGTGTTTCCCCTAGTGAGGCCACCCCCCCCCCACAGTAAGAACACACCCAGGCATACTTAACCCCTTCCCCGCCCCCTAGTGTTAACCCCTTCACTGCCAGTGGCATTTTTATAGTAATCCAATGCATTTTTATAGCACTGATCGCTATAAAAATGCCAATGGTCCCAAAAATGTGTCAAAAGTGTCCGAAGTGTCCGCCATAATGTCGCAGTACTGAAAAAAAAATCGCTGATCGCCGCCATTACTAGTAAAAAAAATATAATAAAAATTACATAAAAATACCCCCTATTTTGTAAACGCTATAACTTTTGCGCAAACCAATCAATAAACGCTTATTGCGATTTTTTTTTACGAAAAATATGTAGAAGAAAATGTATCGGCCTAAACTGAGGAAAAAAAATGTTTTTTATATATTTTTGGGGGATATTTATTATAGCAAAATGTAAAAAATATTCATTTTTTTCAAAATTGTCGCTCTATTTTTGTTTATAGCGCAAAAACTAAAAACCGCAGAGGTGATCAAATACCACCAAAAGAAAGCTCTAATTGTGGGAAAAAAAGGACGCCAATTTGGTTTGGGAGCCACGTTGCACGACCGCGCAATTGTCTGTTAAAGCGACGCAGTCCCGAATCGCAAAAAGTACTCTGGTCTTTGGGCAGCAATATGGTCCGGGGGGTAAGTGGTTAAATTTCATACCGGGGGGGGTGTACTTAGAACTGTCTCTGCACAAAGTGTCATTTCTGAAGGAAAAAAGTCATTTAAAAATGACTCGATGCTATAATTAATTGTCGGCTCCCGGCAATTCAGAGAGAATTCATTCATAAAAAAGAAAAAGCGTGGGGGTCCCCCCAAATTCAATTACCAGGCCCTTCAGGTCTGGTATGGATATTAAGGGGAACCCCGCAATCAATTTAAAAAAAAATAATTACGTGGGGTTTCCCCCAAATATCCATTCCAGACCCTTCAGGTCTGGTGTGGATTTTAAGGGGAACTCCACCCAAATTTTTTAAAAAATTGTCGTGGAGTTCCCTCAAAAATCCACACCAGACCCCTTATCCGAGCACGTAACCTGGCCGGCCGCAGAAAAGAGGGGGGACAGAGAAGGCCCCCCCCCCCCTCCTGAACCGTAAAAGGCCACATGCCCAAGTTGGATTTATTGCAAATAAAAAATAAATAAATAAAATAAACTGTTAGCAGACTGGAAGCCCTGCAACAACTGTGATTGATAAAAGGGAATCCGACATCAAACATTCAGAAAAGCAGATTTTTGCTTACCCTGCTGTGATAACGCTATAAAATCCACATTTTTGTGAAAGCAATTAGACCATTTATGACTTACTGACTGACAGTAACTCTGCTGCACTGAATTGCTTCTACATCATAGAGCTTATGTGAAGTGAGCCAAACTTTGTCAATATAGTACTTTAACATTGTTGTGATAATATGGAACTGCAACATTATTTTTATGTCATCTGCACTGTCTGAATGAGAATTTTTCATATTTTCTTTAATATGATTAGCTCCTATATAGTTAGCGCCATCTAGTGGCCATAACACATTGTTTTCCAGAAATATCTCAATCTGGAAAAAAAAAAGCATTATAGCCACTACAGTGCCTTGCAAAAGTATTCACCCCCCCCTTGGCTTTTTACATATTTTGTTACATTACAGCCTTTAGTTTAATGTTTTTTTTTAATCTGAATTATATGTGATGGATCAGAACACAATAGTCTAGGTTGGTGAAGTAAAATTAGAAAAATATATACATAAAACTATTTTTCAAAAATAAAAAACTGATAATTGGCATGGGCGTATGTATTCACCCCCTTTGTTATGAAACCCATACAAAGCTCTGGTGCAAACAATTACCTTCAGAAGTCACATAATTAGTGAAATGATGTCCACCTGTGTGCAATCTAAGTGTCATGTGATCTGTCATTACATATACACACCTCTTTGAAATTCCCCAGAGGTTGCAACTCCTAAGCAAGTGGCACCACTAACCAAACACTGCCATGAAGACCAAGGAACTCTTCAAACCAGTAAGGGACAATGTTGTTGAGAAGTACAAGTCAGGGTTAGGGATGAGCTTCGAGTTCGTGTCGAACTCATGTTTGACTCGAACATTGCCTGTTCGCCTGTTCGGCGAACAACGAACAATTTGGGTTGTTCGTGGCAAATTCGAAAAGCCACGGAACACCCTGTTAAAGTCTATGGGAGAAATCTAAAGTGCTAATTTTAAAGGCTAATATGCAAGATATTGTCCTAAAAAGTGTTTGGGGACCTGGGTTCTGCCCCAGGGGACATGTATCAATGCAAAAAAAGTTTTAAAAACAGCCGTTTTTTCGGGAGCAGTGAATTTAACAATGCTTAAAGTGAAACAATAAAAGTGAAATATTCCTTTAAATTTCGTACCTAGGGGGGTGTGTAATGTAAGCATGTTTCCCGTACTTAGAACTGTCTCTGCACAAAGTGTAATTTCTGAAGGAAAAAAAGTCATTTAAAACTGACTCGCGGCTATAATGAATTGTCGTCTCCCGGCAATTCAGAGAGAATTCATTCATAAAAAAAAAAGAAAAAGCGTGGGGGTCCCCCCAAATTCAATTACCAGGCCCTTCAGGTCTGGTATGGACATTAAGGGGAACCCCGCCATCAATTAAAAAAAATGATGTGGGGTTCCCCCCAAATATCCATTTCAGACCCTTCAGGTCTGGTGTGGATTTTAAGGGGAACTCCACCCCAAATTTAAAAAAAAATGGCGTGGAGTTCCCCCAAAAATCCACACCAGATCCCTTATCCGAGCACGTAACCTGGCCGGCCGCAGAAAAGAGGGGGGACAGAGAGTGCCCCCCCTTTTCTGAACCGTACCAGGCCACATGCCCTCAACATGGGGACAGGGGCTTCATCCCCACAACCCTGGCCAGTGGCTGTGGGGGTCTGCGGGCGGGGGGCTTATCAGAATCTGGAAGACCCCTTTAACAAAGGGGACCCCCAGATCCTGGCCCCCCCTATATGAATTGGTAATGGGGTACATTGTACCCCTACCATTTCACGAAGGAAGTGTAAATAGTTATAAAAAAACACTCCCACCCACCGTGGAAAAAAGTCCTTTATTAAAAATAAAAAATAAATAAAAAATCCAGCGGTGGTAATCCACTCGGTCCCGGCTCCCGCTCCAACGTTGTCGGTATCCAGTGACGGGTGATCTCCTCTCCTGGTCCAGCGATGAGAAGATCGTCCGGGACCCAGAGCACAGCATCGGAGACAGCCCAGCGAATGACGCTGCTGAAGCTGTGACATTTCTTATATAGGTGAGGCGGGGCCACCCATCACATGACCGTGTCCCCCTCTGACGCACCCTCTGCTACGTCACTGGGGAAGCCCAGGCTTCCCCCTTGCATCAGAGTGGGTGGGGTCACGTGACGGATGGCCCCGCCTCACCAATATAAGAAATGTCACAGCTTCAGCAGCGTCATTCGCTGGGCTGTCTCCGGCGGTGGAGACAGGCGGCCGGCGATGCTGCGCTCTGGATCCCGGACGATCTTCTCATCGCTGGACCGGACAGGAGATCACCCGTCGCTGGATACCGACAACGTTGGAGCGGGGAGCTGGGACCGAGTGGATTACCACCGCTGGATTTATTTATTTTTTCTTTTTAATAAAGGACTTTTTTCCACGGTGTGTGTTTTTTTACAACTATTTACACTTCCTTCGTGAAATGGTAGGGGTACAATGTACCCCATTTCCAATTCACATGGGGGGGCAGGATCTTTGTTAAAGGGGCCTCCCCATGTTGAGGGCATGTGGCCTGGTACAGTTCAGGATTGGGGGCGCTCTCTGTCCCCCCCTCTTTTCTGCGGCCGGACAGGTTACGTGCTCGGATAAGGGGTCTGGTGTTGATTTTTGGGGGAACTCCACGCCATTTTTTTTTATTTGGGGTGGAGTTCCCCTTAAAATCCACACCAGGCCTGAAGGGTCTGGAATGGATATTTGGGGGGAACCCCATGTCATTTTTTTTAAATTGACGGCGGGGTTTCCCTTAACCACTTCCATACCGGGCACTTATACACCTTCCCGCCCAGACCAATTTTTAGCTTTCAGCGCTGTTGCACTTTGAATGACAATTGCGCGGTCATGCTACACTGTACCCAAACTAAGTTTTTATCATTTTGTACTCACAAATAGAGCTTTCTTTTGCTGGTATTTGATCATCTCTGGGATTTTTATTTTCTGCAAAAAAAATTAAAAAATGACCAAAATTTTTGAAAAAAAACGTTTTTTTTTGTTTCTGTTATAAAACATTGTAAATAAGTATGTTTTCTCCTTCACTGATGGGCACTGATGGTACTGCACTGACGGGCACTGATAAGGTGGCACTGATGGACACCGATGAGGTGGCACTGATGTGGTGGCATTGATGGGCACTAATATGTGGCACTGATGGGCGGCACGGATGGGCACTGATAGGCGGCACGGATAGGCGGCATGGATGGCCATGGATTGGCGGCACGGATGGGCACTGATAGGCGGCATGGATGGGCACTGAGAGGCGGCATGGATGGGCACTGATTGGTGGCATGGATGGGGCACTGATAGGTGGCACTATCGTATGCATTGTACTAATGGATGCCAATCAGTGCCAAACAATGCCTGCCAATCAGTGATGCCCATTGTGGGCACTGATTGGCATCCATTGCGGGCACTGATTGGCATCCATTTTTTGTGTCATTGTCATCCCTGGTGGTCTAGGGTGGCATATCTGTGTTTTTTGTTTTGCATCCCTGGTGGTCCAGTGGGCATCCCTGGTGGTCCAGGGGGCATCCCCGGGGGGGGGGCTGTGCTGATAATCGATCAGCACAAACCCCCCCTGTCAGAGGAGCAGCCGATCGGCTCTCCTCTACTCGCGTCTGATAGACGCGAGTGAGGAAAAACCGATTACCGGCTTTTCCTGTTTACATTGTGATCAGCCTTGATTGGACACGGCTGATCACTTGGTAAAGAGTCTCTGTGAGAGACTCTTTACCTAGATCGGTGTTGCGGGGTGTCAGACTGACACCCTGCAACAACGATCACATATGGCATCCACTCAGGGTATTGAATCCACTTTACCAACGTCAATCTGTCATTGGCGGGCGGCAAGTGGTTAATATCCATACCAGACCTGAAGGGCCTGGTAATTGAATTTGGGGGGACCCCACCTTTTTTTTTTTTCTTTATGAATTAATTCTCTCTGAATTGCCGGGAGCTGACAATTCATTATAGCCGCGAGTCCGGTTTAACTTTTTTTCTTTCAGAAATGACACTTTGTGCATAGACAGTTGTAAGTACGGGAAACATGCGCTATTTCACATGCTTACTTTACACCCCCCCCCCAGGTACAAAATACAAAGGAATATATTACTTTTATTGTTTCACTTTAAACATTATTAAATTCACTGCTCCCGAAAAAAACGCCAGTTTTTAAAACTTTTTTTGCATTGATACATGTCCCCTGTGGCAGGACCCAGGTCCCCAAACACTTTTTAGGACAATCACTTGCATATTAGCCTTTAAAATTAGCACTTTCGATTTTAAACGTTCGAGTCCCATAGACTTTAACGGGGTTCTAAAGTTCACACGAACGTTTGGTGTGTTCGCAGGTTCTGGTGTGAATCGAACAGGGGGGTGTTCGGCTCATCCCTAGTCAGGGTTAGGTTATAAAAAAAAATCCAAATCTTTGATGATCCCTAGGAGCACCATCAAATCTATCATAACCAAATGGAAAGAACATGGCGCAACAGCAAACCTGCCAAGAGAGGGCCGCACACCAAAACTCACAGACCGGGCAAGGAGGTCATTAATCCACAGCAGAGTCTGGAGTATCTGTACATAGGACGACAATAAGCTGTACGCCCCATAGAGTTGGGCTTTATGGCAGAGTGGCTAGAAGAAAGACATTACTTTCAGCAAAAAACTAAATGGCACGTTATGAGTTTGCGAAAAGGCATGTGGGAGACTCCCAAAATGTATGGAGGAAGGTGCTCTGGTCTGATAAGACTAAAATTGAACTTTTTGGCCATCAAAGAAAACACATTGTCTGGCGCAAACCCAACACATCACATCCCCTAAAGAACACCATCATGGTGGTGGCAGCATCATGATATTGGGATGTTTTTCAGCAGTCGGGACTGAGAAACTGGTCAGAGTTGAGGGAAAGATGGATGGTGCTTAATACAGGCATATTCTTGAGCAAAAAGTATAGAGAGGTTTTGAACTATAGGAAACCGCAAAGGTCTGGCCGCGATCCGGCTACCACTCTGTGTGTGATTTGAGGCTAGGACAGAGGTTCAACTGCCAGCAGGACAATGACCCCAAACACACTGCTAAAGCAACACTTGAGTGGCTTAAGGGGAAACATGTAAATGAGTTGGAATGGCCTAGTCAAAGCCCAGACCTCAATCCAATAGAAAATCTGTGGTCAGACTTAAAGATTGCTGTTCACAAGCGCAAACCATCCAACTTGAAGGAGCTGGAGCAGTTTTGCAAGGAGGAATGGGCAAAAATCCCAGTGGTAAGATGTGGGAAGCTTAGAGAGACTTATCCAAAGTGATTTGGAGCTGTGATAGCCGCAAAAGGTGACTCTACAAAGTAATGACTTTAGGGGGGTGAATAGTTATGCACATTGACTTTTTCCTGTTATTTTGTCCTTTTTGTTGTTTGCTTCACAATAATAAAAAAAATCTTCAAAGTTGTGGGCATGTTCTGTAAATTAAATGATGCAAATCCTCAAACAATCCATGTTAATGCCAGGTTGTGAGGCAACAAAACATGTAAAAAAGCAAAGGGGGTGAATACTTTTGCAAGACTAGATGGTGCTGAAGATATAGAAGCAAATCATATTAGAGAAAATATGGCAAATTTTTGTTCTGACTGTGCAGATGTTTGTCACATTGAACACTTTATATATAGACCAAGAAGATTATTCTAGTATGGTAGTTTTCAAATAAATCCTTATTTTTCAGGTTTGACAAATCAATTACTGTTAAAGTTCAAGATACTCATTTAATATGTAAAGCTGCCTATCTCTGATGTTTAGGAGAGATAAACAGTTTGTGAAGATCAAAAGTAAAATTGTGAATGGCTAAAAATAAAATGGGAAACATGAAGCCTTTATAAGAGGCCATTTAAACTTTGATCTGGTAAATACCTACTTGTTTGCAAATTGTAATCAGCCCTATGCCAAAGAATTGACAAATCATTTACATACCTGGAATTCTGGCTGAAATGACTAAAATCTGTGTTGATTTGTACTGGATAAGTTCTCTATGCAATCCAGTACTGGAGACCATTTTTTTTTTTATTTCAATTGAAAATGCTCTTTCATTCTGTATGAATAGGGCAAAAAAAATTCAAATTTTATTAGGCTAATTCCTGAGCTGGATGAATGATTTTTATTAACCACTTGCAGATCATGATATAGCCGAATGATAGCTACAGTGCGGCCGACCAGTTCTGGTAGGGCATCATATGATGTCCTCCTGTGATCGCGTCTGCTGCGGTGCGCAGATGGCGTGCTCTGTGATGGCTGTATTCTTGGAACAAAGCTGATCACAGATCAGGTGAAAAGGGACAATTAGCGGCTCTTTACCACGTGATCAGCTGTGTCTAACCACAGCTGATCACAATTTAAACACAAGCCGGTTTTTGGCATTCCTTTCCTCACACTGTCAGCATGAGGAGAGCTGATAACCGGCTTGTGTAAAAGGGACATCTACACTTATAATCAGTGCAGTCCCAATGTCCACCAGTGCTGTCAATCAGTGTCCACCAGTCCTGCCAATCAGTGTCTACCAGTGCTTCTAATCAGTGTCCATCAGTGCCTCCTCATCAGTGTCACCTATCAGTGTTGCCTACCAGTGCCCATCTGTGCCAACTATTAGTGCCCATCAGTGCAACCTATTAGTGCAGCCTCACTAGTGCCTCCTCATCAGTGCCCACCGGTGCTACATCATTTGTGCCTATCTGTACCACCTATCAGTGCCCATCAGTGCTGCCTACCAGTGCACTTTAATGCTGCCCATCAGTGCAGCCCATCAGTGCCACCCATCAGTGCCGCCTACCAGTGCCCATTAGTGCAGCCTATCAGTGCCACCTATCAGTTCAGCTTCGCCAGTGCCTCCTCATCAGTGCCCACCAGTGCTGCCTCATTTGTGCCTATCAGTGTAACCTACCAGTGCTCATCAGTGTTGCCTACCAGTGCCCTTTAGTGCCCCTTATCAGTGCCCATCAGTGCAGCCTCATCAGTGCTTCCTCATCAGTGCTGCCTATCAGTGTCCATCAGTGCCACCTATCAGTGCCCTTCAGTGCCGCCTATTAGCGCTCATCAGTGCAACATATCAATATCCATCAGTTCCGCCTATTAGTGCAGCCTCATCAGTGTCTCCTCTTCTGTGTCCACCAGTGTAGCCACATTGGTGCCCCTCAGCGCAGCCTATCAGTGTCCATCAGTGCTGCCTCATCAGTGCCCATCAGTGCAGCCTATTAGTGCCCATCAGTGCAGCCTCATCAGCAAAGGAGAAAAATTACCTGTTTGTAAACTTTTATAAAATACTATGAAATACTTTTTTTTTTTTTTTACTTTTCAATCTTTTGTGATTTATTCAGCAAAAAAAAAACCACACAAAAAAAACAGTGGTGATTAAATACCACCAAAAGAAATATCTATTTATGAGAAAATAAATGCTAAAAATCCCATATGGGTACAGTGTAGAATGACTGCGCAATTGTTATTCAAGTTGTGACAGCACAGAAATCTGAAAATTGGCCTGGGGAGGAAGGGGGGTAAAAGTGCAAAGTAGGCAAGCGGTTACTTTAAAATGTAAAATACCTAATTTAAACACTTGATGGCACTATTTAGTGACCACATATATTAATTTTAGTTATAAATCAACAAAGAATATTCATCAATTATTTGTGATTAACTACAGATAAAACTATTTCTATTTCTAATGTTTCTGTTTTAGATTTTACATGTGTTTGTAAGGTGTGATATACTGTATGCACATATCTCCTCCATATGTTATAGCAATGAGAAGAGCGGGAGGCATTGTGTGCTTTCATACCTCTGTACCCTGTTTTTGTCATTTTAACTAGGTAGTAGTGAATGAATGAATGAATGAAAAACTTATATAGCGCGGCACATGCGAACTAAATCGCCTCTGGGCGCTTGTTGTTTCTGTCTCCTTTGATATCAAAAGAGATGAGTTTTGATCTTTCTCCTGTGTAGTTATATTCCCTGTGTTGTTTGTTTGTTGTTTGCCTTATCTTGTAATGATGTTGTGGCTGCATTTTGTAGTATCATGGCTGATTAACGTCCATGATTAGCAATCTGGTCCGTATATACCAAAGGATCAGGACATCTCGCCATCCCCTCTGTGTTGTTTCACAAATGTGGGAGTGCTAATGTGATGTAACACTGTATATCAGCTATTTGTGTGCCTGTGAATTCTAGTCCTGCTTGTGGCGGTGTCAGATCTAATTACTGTGTAGTTCTCACCAGCATGAGTGCTATACTGAGATATCCAGGGATTGTGGGATATATAGATTCTTCATAGGAAATGTCAGGTCTCATACTGCAGACAGAGGGGATGCATGAATCTGTACAGTGCCATGCTTCATGGTTCATGTTTTAAACACAAATAAAGACTGTTGGCAACATAATTTGTAGATTTGAACTGAGTGGCCAACTTAAACAGGAAGTTATTAATTTACTTGATCTTTTGCAGATGATCATGTATTATTCTGAATTTTTTAAGGGATAAAACAAAAGTAAAGTGTGCATCTACTGCAGAAATATATTTTTTTCTCCAGGCATATACAGTACTTTAAAGGGAACATGTAAAGATATAACTATGAAGCTACCTTTCCTGACTTTGTTTTTAAGGTGTAACCTCTACTGGCTTCTCTAGTTTGTAAGTCACTGATCTGGACTATTGATTGCTAGATATTCAGGGTGGTCGTTCTGTGCAGAATCACGTATGTATACCTGATTCTGAACTTCCAGGTAGGGGACACCGTTTCTGCTGTGATTAGTCTCAGCAGATGCCAGCCAATGGATGACTGCCGGCATCCTCTGATCAGTGAGGAAACAGGCTGGACAGAGCTCTGCATATGTAACAATATAGAGCTCCGTCCTGTCAGCGGGGATGTGCTGGATTTTGTTAAAAAAAACAGCACATCCCTTAGTAAAAGCAGCACATAGTACATACAAAAAACTGATTAGGCACACATTTAACCCTTTGTTCACCCTAGATGGTTAAACCCTTCCCAGTACAGTGACAGTGCATATTTTTTAGCACTGATCACTGTATTAGTGTCACTGATTCCCACAACATGTCAGGTTGTCAGGTTGTCTGCCACAATATCGCAGTCCCTCGTGGATCGCTGCCATTACTAGTATAAAAAAAGAAATACAAATTCCAGTATATATACCATAGTTTGAAAATGCTATAACTTTATCGATTAATATATGCTTATTAGGATTTTTCTAAAATTGTTGGTCTTTTTTGGTTTATAGCTAAGAAAAAAAAAAAACAGTGGTGATCAAATACCACCAAAAGAAAGCTCTATTTGTGGAAAAAATTACATACATTTTATTTGTGTACAGCGTTGCATGTCCACGCAATTGTCAGGTAAAGTAACGCAGTGCCGTATAGGAAAAAATGGTCTGGTCATGACGAGGGATAAATCTTCCAGAGGTCAAGTGGCTTTTTACAAGGGATGTTTACATTCCTTGTAATAGGAATAAAAGTGATTAAAAAAATTATTAATTAAGGGAAAATGTTTTTAAAGTGCTCCCATCCCTCTGTGCTCGCTTGCAGAAGTGAACACATACATAAGTCGTGCATGCATATGTAAACAGTGTTTGCACCACACGTGTGAGGAATCACCGCAAATGTTAGCTTGAGAGCAATAATTCTAGTGCTAGACCTCCTCTGCAACGCTAAACAGGTAACCTGTAAAAATAAATAAAGCGTCGCCTATGGATATTTTAAAGTATCATAGTCTGTTGCCATTCCACAAGCTTTTACAATTTTAAAGTAGGCATCTATTAGTTCAGCGTAACATTATCTTTTATATTTTACCAAAAAGTTGGGCTTATATATTGTGTTTTTTTGCATTAAAATTCTGTGTATTTTTTCCTACAGAATTGCGTTTGAAAAACCACTGCACAAATGACGTGTAACATAGAATATTCCAATGATCGCCATTTTATTCTCTAGGGCCTCTGCTAAAAAAAAACAAAAAAACATAGGGGCAGATCGTCAAAGGCATTACACCGGCGTATCTGTTGATACGCCGCGTAATTTAAAATTTTGCGCGTCGTATCTTTTGGTTGGTATCCACCAAACAGATACGACGGCATCTGTGTTAAATCCGACAGGCGTATGCCTTAGGCCCGGTACACACGAGCAAACATGTACGGTGAAAGTGGTCCGTCGGACCGTTTTCACCGTACATGCCTGCCAGAGGGCTTCTGTACGATGGTTGTACTAACCATCGTACAGAAGTCCGCGAGTAAACAATACGCAGGGCGTGTCCGCGTCGTCGCCGCGACGATGACGCGGAGACGTGGGCGGGCCTGCCATTTAAAGGCTTCCACGCATGCGTCGAAGTCATTCGACGCATGCGAGGGACGGCGAGCGCCTGGACATGTACGGTAGGTCTGTACTGACGACCGTACATGTCCGAGCGGGCAGGATTCCAGCGGACGGTTTTAAAACACGTCCAGGAATATTTGCCCGCTGGGAAAAGGCCCGGCGGGCAAATGTTTGCTGGAATTCGGCCCGCTCGCGCCTACACACGACCGAACATGTATGCTGAAACTGGCCCGCGGACCAGTTTCAACATACATGTTTGGTCGTGTGTACGGGGCCTAAGTATGCCGTCGGATCTAAGATGCAATTTTCCGGCGGCCGCTGGCGTTTCAGTCGTTTTCCGCGTTGAGTATGCAAATTAGCTATTTCCGACGATCCGCGAACGTACGAGCGGCCGTCGCATTTTCTTACGTCGTTTTTTTTCGGCGTATAGTTAAAGCTGCTATTTGGTGGCGTACTCAATGTTAAGTATGGCCGTCGTTCCCGCGTATAATTTTAAATATTCTACGTTGTTTGCGTAAGTCGTAAGTCGTCCGTGGGGCTGGACGCCATTTACGTTCACGTCAAAAACACTGACGTCCTTGCGATGTCATTTAGCGCAATGCACGGCGGGAAATTTAGGGATGGCGCATGCGCAGTTCGTTCAGTGCGGGGACGCGCTTCATTTAAATGAAACACGCCCCCTACTCGCCGCATTTGAATTCCGTGCCGTTACGCCGCGAGAGATACACTACGTCGCCGTAACTTGCGGCGCAAATTCTTTCTGGATTCGAAACAAAGCCAGGTAAGGTACGGCGGCGTATCTCAGATACGCTGCGCCCATGCAATTGTACGTGAATCTGACCCATAATGTTTAGTGATTCAAAGTAATTTTCTAGCAAAAAATACTGATTTCAATTTGTAAACAAAAAGTTCCAGAAAAGGTTTTGTCGGAAAATGGCTATTACACATTTTCTATCTTGGGATTACCAGCAAAAGGTGTATTTTAAGGGGCCATCGGTCTTCTTACTATATAGTCTTTGTAGTTCTTAGTTCTGAAAATAAGAAATTTCATCTAAATATTTTTCTACTTCTCATAAATTTTCCAACCCCTTTAAAAGTATGGACATAACGTGTTAATATATTGCTACGTGTCTGATGTTTTTACCAGTTTTACCGCCTAAAGGAAAACGGATTACATCTCTAGAAACACATTTTCATCAGCTTAATCCCACTTTGGCTCCAGACATGAGACTAACAGACCACACTGGGTAAGCAGCCATAGCAACAGACCATTGAAGCAAACTTGTTTTTAAAATAGAATCGCTCAAAAGTGCACAGTAACATGTCAAACATTTCAGGAGTGGTATTTATTGCTGACCCTAGCTCTAGGCTTATGAAATCACACTGTTTCCATTTCCCTTCCATTTAAAATGTCATTACCAATAAGAAAGCTGTAGTAAATATCAAATATTTTGTGTGCATTTTCTGTTGCACTACTATAAATGTAAGCCCATTTGTTGTTAGCGATGAGTGAATGGTATGGCATTTTGCTGGCCTGTTGACAGACTTTGTGAGTTGAGTTCTATTCACTGCAGTGAAATGGGAACAACTTGTTGACTGCACTCCAAAATGTAGAAGAAAATATGTGATTTATTCCAGGTAAAACATCAAGGTAACACATAATTGTGTAAATGTAAATTAACTCAGACGGACAAAAGGTGGGACTTGTTGCAAAATGCAACAGCTAAAGCCTAGTACACATGGGCCAAATGTTAGGCAGCATTGGTTGGTTCAATAGAAACCAGCCAAAATTCAGCCCATGTGTGCTGCAGTCGGTCCAACAGAGGCCGACCATGACCGAAAAAGGTCTCCCGATCGGCTCCGTATCAGTGGTCTCAGCAATGGCCAATGGCTGAGAGCACTGACCAGAGTGTTCCGGTGGCGGGGGGTCATTCATCTGTCAGAACATATTAGAACAGCAGGGGAGCTCGCTGTATTAACATCAGATAGTTAGTATAAGGTGCTTCTCCTGAGCTGTCAGTTTTTTTTTCATTCAGCCCTGCTGGGTTGAAAAAAACAAAAAAAAAAAATGCTAATATGTATTAGGGTTTAGTCATGTTATCCTATTGAGTTTATTGTTGTATATTTTCAAGGTAAAATGGAAAGAATTTTTTGTATCTAAAGTGTACTTATCCTTTAAGTCATTTGTGTTTTATATAGTATTTGATTTGGCGTATGTTTGGCATTTAAAATATCTGTAAGCACTATAAGCACATAAGAACATGTCCTTTGTACACAAACTATTGATGGTCTTCCATCTTAAAGTGGGACTTTACCCATTACAAATGTTCTTTAGCAAGGAACACACATTCCACATTAATAATTATGCTACCAAACTTACTGGGTGCTGTAAATTGCCTCCAGCATTACTCCTGTTTCTTCTTGATGAGGTCTGCCATTTTACTGAAGCCCAGAGTCCCTGAGCAGAAGTAAATCTTTAGACTGTCAGCAAATCGGCCTCTACATTTTCAGAACAGTGCCAACATTTTTTAAAGCAACCTAGCATGTACGGAGCAGGATGAGACAGTGTATTACTGGATTTTAAACAGTATATGCACTTATTTTTAATGTTTTACATGTATTATTCCTGCAAAATGAGCCAGTATGAAGTTCTCTAGCAGGGTTTAATTTTCTACTACAGTTTCACTTTAAATAATAGTAGGGTGTGGTGTTAAAGTGTACCTCTCTTTCTCCTCTGAAAAACCGGAGAAACCTAAGGACCAGATTTCAAGGTTTCACTGGTACCCCCTTCCCACTCTTTAATGGGAATATGTGGCTAGGCAATGGACACTTACATATTTAAGTATCCTAAACATGCAGTAAATGTGTGTTCGAATAAATCCTCACTGTCCTATGTAGCTGAAGGCATTGTGAAGCAATTCATTTTCAAATTTATAGCAAAAGCAATAGCTCATTTAAATGTAATTTGCTGCGTGAACACTTCAATGTCCTTCCCAGGCCAAAGATTCACTTTAAGGATTTTATACAACTACCAGGTAGTATCAGCATATTAAATTGCTGTGCACACATGCAAATAAATAACACAATATAGTTCACCAGAGAGATGGGTAAAAGTTATGCAATAAAATAAATCAACTTCACGAAAATCTCTACAGAACATAACATCTATGTAAGTTAGGATGGAAGCCTCCATACACTCTAAGCCAGTGATCATTAACGTTGTCCTCAGGACCCACTAACAGGCCAGGTTTGCAAGATAACTGAAATACATCACAGGTGATATCATTTGCTGCTCAGTGATTGCAGTATTCTAGTCTGCATCTCCCCAAGGTAATACATAAAATCTGGCCTGTTAATTGGCCCTGAGGACAGGGTTGATGACCACTGCTCTAAGCCACACAGTTTTTGTCAATTTCTAATTGTCAATTTATGCAGGTTCTCAAACTACCGTATTTATCGGCGTATACCGCGCACTTTTTTGCCCTGAAAATCAGGGCAATATCAATATCGCTCATTTTAAAAGCCTCCGCTGACATATACCGAGCGCAGTACACTCGGGTACATTTGGCCAGGCTCGGCTTCGCTCGTGGTCACGCTCTGTGACGTTTATGCGAGAGAAGCCGAGCCTGGTCGAATGTACCCAAGTGTACTGCGCTCGGTATATGTCGGCGGAGGCGTTCAAACTGAGCGCGGGAAGCGGGGATTCGACTCGGAGACAGCGTGGGAGAAGCCGGGAGGACACCACCGAGGCCGCAGACGGACGCCGGCCCGGAAAAGGCCGCCGATGGACGCCGGGTAAGACACCAAAACTGTAAGTAACTGTAAGTAATAAAATGTTTTTTTTACAGGAATTTCAGGTCAACATTAGGGGTGTGCGCTATATGCCGGAGCGCGCAATACCCCGATAAATACGGTACTTGGGGTGCTTGGTAAACAATTGCAAACTGAAATATTTCATTTCGGAATTTCGTTTTCGTCTGAAAAATAAATTTATTTAGTTACTCCCGAAATTAGTTTTTATTTATTTTGTTTTTCGTAAAAAAAATGCATTAGTTCGAAAATCCAAATGAATTAAGGTCGAATCTATCATTGAAGGATTATGGTGTCTGTCGAATGTTCTAAGAAGATTCGACCGAGTCTTAAAAAAAAAAAAAAAGAAGATTCGACAGAATCTTAAAAAAAAAAAAAAAAAAAAAGAAGATTCGACAGAATCTTTAAAAAAAAAAAAGATTAGACGGAGCAACTAAACTGTACGATGCTGCAATCGTACATTTCCGGTCGAATGTTCCGCCTACAAGCTATAGAAGAATTCTAATGTTGTATGACTAATAATAATTATATTTATTAATTATTATTACTAGTCAACCAACATTAGAATTCGTCTATAGCCTATGGGCAGAGCATTTCACCATAAATGTCCGCTTGCTGCGATCGTATGTTTTTAGCTACTTCGTCGAATCTTCATGTCTCGCTATGTCAAATCTTCTTTTCTCTCTATGTCGAATCTTTTCTCTCTTTGTCGAATCTTTTCTCTCTATGTTGACTCTTCTTCATGTCTCTATAATGTCGAATCTTTTCTCCTTATGTAGAATAAATTGGACTAATAGAGCTAAGGTTAGGCACATTCGTCCGCAACAAAAACGAAAATAAAGCATTTGTTTATGTTGGATCTTTCGGTTTTCTGTGCTTTCGTTATCGTTTGTTAAAACGATAACGAAAATACCTGAAATTCAGACGAAAATGCATTCGGACGAAAACGAATGCACATCTCTAGTGCTTGGTGTGGCTTGCAGATTGGTCAACTTTGTCATCAATGACATAAATGCTGCCCCACACTATCCTCTAGCTATTTTAGGCAAACACCAACTGTACAATCTTTTCTAGCAACTCCATTTTCTATTGTGACTGAGTGCCTAAACCGTCTCTGTAGCACAGCCGACAGCCCGCGTATATTATTCCTACACACACTCCACAGGGGATCAAAGCCACGTGTGCTGGGACCAGCTGCACACTACAGGCACAATCACAGAAATAAACTCCTGTGGCAATGAACTCCTAAGCCATGGTTTCATTACTCCACAATACGCAGCTGCACATCACCACACCTATAATGGAAAATTTGTCTTCAGTTCTTTAAGGTTACCAGGCCTCTGAAAATGAAAATATGTTTCCAAACACAACATGGATTGACTCTTTTTATATACACTACTGAAATTTTAATAGCCCAATATCACTACACTTTTACTGCAATGCAAACAAAGAAGACTAAAGTGGTTATAAATCATCATAATTCCATGTCAGCACTTGTCAAGCCTCTACAGACTTCTGCTATGTACTGGTTTCTTTCAAGAAATCAGCTCCCTCTAATCACTAATAACTGCATCCAGTGTCACCGAGTCACTTCTGCTCCTGTCATGTATTCATTGGGATAGTTATCACTGTTTACTGTGCAAAAAAGATGCTGAATCAGGCATTGCAATGCCAGCTGGAAGCCTCGCCTTGAAGCTGAACCACACGCTTGCTTCTGCACACAAATATACACTGGGCTAAGAAGCTGATTGACTGTTTGAGTATAATTCCTTATAATTAAAGCTCAAAGTTAAGAATTATTCTTAGCTTTAGGGTATTTTTTGAAAAAATATTAACTCATACCAAGCAAACATGCAAGAGTATTTGCCCTTTTTATTTTTTTTATTACTAGCTGCAATAGATTTTAAGGAAATATACAGTATCTCACAAAAGTAAGTACACCCCTTACATTTTTGTAAATATTTTATTATATCTTTTAATATGACAACACTGAAGAAATAACACTTTGCTACAATGTAAGCTAGTTTTTGAACTGGGAAGGGACGAATATCTAATCCCTCACTGTAGGTGGATATGTGTATCTTCTTGTTCTTCAGTTCCTGTCAGGCCCCATACACACGGGAGTTCGAGGATTTCAGCAGATTTTAATGCGATGGAGTGTACTCACCATCGCATTGAAATCCGCGCCGAAATCCTCTGGCGATGACATGTCGCGCCGTCGCCGCGATTATGACGCGGCGACGTGCGCGACTCTGTCATATAAGGAATTCCACGCATGCGTTGAATCATTGCGACGCATGCGGGGGATCCCTTCGGACGGATGGATTCGGTGAGTCTGTACAGACCAGCGGATCCATCCGTTGGGATGGACTCCAGCAGATGGATATGTTCTGCATGTCAGCAAATATTCGATCTGCTGGAATCCATCCCAGGGGAGATATATCCGCGGATAAAGATCCGCTGGCGTGAACACACCATAGGATCTATCCGCTGAAACCCATTTGCTGGGATTTATCTGCGGATGGATTCTATGGTGTGTATGGGGCCTCAGAGTTATTTAACTGTCTTAACATGTTATGTCTCTGCCCTTGTGAGTTTTTTAATTATTAAATTCCAATACAAAATTGTGTATATTTTTAAAAAACCCTTTGTGAGTCCTTACCGTACCATGAAAGTCCAAAAATGCCTCCAATTTTCTGCCTTTCTTTTGAATCCGTGTCCTTAGTCTGCTTGTCTTCAGCAAACTGTTTGCAGGCTTTCTTGTGCATCATCTTTAGAAGAGGCTTCCTTATGGGACGACCAATTTGATGCAGTGTGAGGCCTATGGTATGAGCACTGACAGGCTGACCCCCCACCCCTTCAACCTCTGCAGCAATGCTGGCAGCACTTATACGCCTATTTCCCAAAAACAACCTCTGCATATGACTCAACTTCTTTGGTCGACCATGGCAAATCTTGTTCCGAGTGGAATCTAGCTGTCCTGTTAAACCGCTGTATGGTCTTGGCCACCGTGCTCCAACTCAGTTTAAGGGTCTTGTCATTCTTCCTATAGCCTAGGCCAGGGATATGAAATTAGTGGACCTCCAGCTGTTGCAAAACTACAAGTCCCATCAGGCTTCTGCCTCTGGGTGTCATGCTTGTAACTGTCAGAGTCTTGCTATGCCTCAGGGGACTTGTAGTTCTGCAACAGCTGGAGGTCCGCTAATTGCATATCCCTGGCCTAGTCCATCTTTATGTAGAGCAACCATTCTTTTTTTCAGATCCTCAGAGAGTTCTTTGCCATGAGGTGCCATGTTGACCAGTATTAGGGAGTGAGAGCGATAACACCAAATTTAACATACCTGCTCCCCATTCACACCTGAGGCCTTGTAACACTAACGAGTCACATGACACTGGGGTGGGAAAATAGCTAATTGGGCCCAAACATTTTCTTTGCATTGCGTGGGTTAAGAAAAGGTTTCACTGTAAAAGACTATTGTGAAAAAATGTATACAATTTACTTGTAAAATGCTATGAAAAAGCAGGACCCTGTATTAATATTGTATAAAAATATATTTAATATAAAATATATTTTCCTTAGCATCTGACAGGGCATCCGGACCTGATGGTATATAATAAATATCTAGATATTATAGCACCGATTTTTTTGTGTGTATAATTGGAAGCTTTTAACTTAGAACAATTGTCACACTCTATATATACTGCCACTATGATCCTTATTACCAAACCGATAAACATCCTACATCCCAATATCTTTACTAAATGTTGATTATAACATTCTAGCAAAACTATTGGCTATAATATCACTCAGTTATCTATTATTCATGAAGACCAAACAGGCTTTATGCCCAGAATGTCCACATCAATTAATTTATGCAGAACACAATTAAGTGCTCAATTTTTTTGAGCCAAACTAATTTATTGTTCCAAACTCTAATGCATTGGCCTCACTGGATACTGCCCAAGCCTTTGATTCGATAGAATGGCCGTTGTAACAAGCCTCTTTACATGGCTTTAGTTTTAGTGGTAAATTTAGGAAATGGGTTTCGATTTTGTATGCAAATCCTACTTCAAATATTTTTATAAATGGCATATTATCCCCCTCATCATTATATAGAGGAATCCATCAAGGATGTCCTCTATCATCTCTTTTGTTTGCCATTGCCATTAAACCTTAGCTCTCTGTTTTAGACAATCCCCTACCTTTCTGGGTATTACATTAGCTGATAAGATTGGTTTAACCACTAGCCGACCGCGCACCGTCATTATACGGTGGCAGGTCGGCTCTCCTGGGCGAGAGCCCGTAGCTATACGTCCGCTCTTCGAGCGGCCACTAGGGGCGCGTGCGCGCCGCCGGAGGCGCACGCGCCCCCCGCTCGCCCCTGACTCCCGTGCATGTGCCCGGCGGGCGCGATCGCCGCCGAGCACCCGCGATTGCTCGTTACAGAGCGGGGACCGGGAGCTGTGTGTGTAAACACACAGCTCTCGGTCCTGTCAGCAGGGGAAATGCTGATCTTCTGTTCATACAATGTATGAACAGAGGATCAGTGTTTCCCCTAGTGAGGCCACCCCCCCCACAGTAATATAACACACAGGGACATACTTAACCCCTTCCCCGCCCCCTAGTGTTAACCCCTTCACTGCCAGTGGCATTTTTATAGTAATCCAATGCATTTTTATAGCATTGATCGCTATAAAAATGCCAATGGTCCCAAAAATGTGTCAAAAGTGTCCGAAGTATCCGCCATAATGTCGCAGTACCGAAAAAAAATCGCTGATCGCCGCCATTACTAGTAAAAAACATATATTAATAAAAAGGCCATAAAAATACCCCCTATTTTGTAAACGCTATAACTTTTGCGCAAACCAATCAATAAACGCTTATTGCGATTTTTTTTAACGAAAAATATGTAGAAGAATACGTATCGGCCTAAACTAAGGAAAGTTTTGGGGGGATATTTATTACAGCAAAAAGTAAAAAATATTAATTTTTTTCAAAATTGTCGCTCTATTTTTGTTTAAAAATAAAAACCGCAGAGGTGATCAAATACCACCAAAAGAAAGCTCTATTTGTGGGAAAAAAAGGACGCCAATTTTGTTTGGGCGCCACGTCGCACGACCACGCAATTGTCAGTTAAAGCGTCGCGGTCCCGAATCGCAAAAAGTGCTCTGGTCTTTGACCAGCAATATGGTCCGGGGGTTAAGTGGTTAAATGCTGACAATCTTATATTATATATGCAAGACACTAATACTACCCTGACTGTAGCAATGCAAATTATTGAAACCTTTGGCATATATTCTGGATTAAAGATTAATTGGCAAAATCTGTCTTGATGTCCCATTGTTCTGCTTTTTCTCAAATTAACCCAGGGGTTTGTCCTCTTCAAATTGTATCCTCTTTAAACATCCAGGGATATTTATGACGTAAAAATGTTCTGATGCTATTACTGCTAATCTTAGGCCCCGTACACACGAGGGGATCTCCGCTGGAAACGGTCCGCCGGACCGTTTCCAGCGGAGATTCCTCCTCCGGATTTGGATCCGATGGCTTGTACACACCATTGGATCAAAATCCGCGCGGTATTCATCCGCGGTGACGTGTCGCGCCGTCGCCGCGACGATGACGCGGCGACATGCGCGACGCTGGAAGGTAAGTACTTCCACGCATCAATAAAAAGAAGGAGTTGCGCTATAAACACCTTATAGATGGTGATATCTATAAGTAAATTACTAAATAAAGTCACATGAGTGTATAGACCCATGTAAATATGGTGTAAAAACAATAAATGTCCAATAAGTAAAGGAAAAATAGTCCAAATTCCGTGATTTATGATGCTAAGGTGTAAGCTGGGATAGATGAATATCCAAAGTTCAGGCTGACCCTTACCGTAAATAAAGATCCTAACGGATCAAGTTGGGCAATAAGTAGTGTGTATCCAATCAATGCACCAAACGAAAGGACCTTCTGCCAGGATGCTCCGAAGTCACCAACCGCAGCGCAGCAACCAAGGAAAAGAGAAGGACCAAAATAGTGCAAAACCACATGACAAAACATAAAACACTCAGACTTGCTCCCAGTGAACACTTGACAGACAGCGTGAAGTAAGGTGAGGGACCACCACCACAGAGACACACTGACCCTTACCAGAGCCCTGTGATCCTCAAGGGATCAGTTAAGCATGTAAACAGTATTGCAGCTTGTAGTGATGTGGCGTCATAAGATATGTTCTCCAGTTCAGGGATCAGATGGCAAGTTAACCGTAAAGAAGAGAGGGGGCTCACATAGTGAAATACCATCAGGTTTAATAAAAAGTAACAAGTAAAAAACTTACACTTAGGTAGTATAAGAACAGCATGGAACAAACGAAACAGCCGGCCGGCACACAGAACGAGGTGCGTCCTCAATACGCGGTGACGTCAGCACGTCGCCTCCCAACGTTTCGTCTTCAGGAAGACTTGGTCACGGGAATCATTACAACGCATGCGAGGGAGGGGAGCGGACGGATTGATCCGGTGAGTCTGTACAGACCACCGGATCAATCCGCTGGACCCGATTCAAGCGGATAGATTTCTTAGCATGCTAAGAAATTTATATCCACTTGAAATCGATCGGCCCGAGGAATCTTCGTGGATAAATATCCGCTAGGCCGTACAGACGACCGGATTTGTCCGCTGGAACTGATCCGCGGATCAATCCCAGCGGATAGATCCGGTCGTGTGTACAAGGCCTTAAACCTCTAACACGATTGGTTATACATAAACTTGCAATCTGGAGTAAACTCCCTTTATCGTTAGCGGTCAGAATTAATTTGATTAAAATAATTCTCTTACCAAAATGTTTATAATTACTGTCCCAAATGCCAATATTGGTCCCTAAATCATATTTTAAGACATTAAACTCACAATTTATATAATTTATTTGGTATAATACCCAACTGAAATTAAAACTTTCCGCTTTACAAAGACCCAAAGATGAGGCAAGAATTCATCCCTTTGGACATGCTCCTATTATAAGTATCTCTCCAAAAATGAAATGTTTGTTGCAGGAGATGTCTGAAATATGACTTGTACCTTAGGCAGACTTTTGGGAAAATTGATGAGCCAATCACACAAGCAGGAAATTATGTTTCGGGGGAGTAGTCAGTACACACTTTGTGTACAGAACTCCATGTAGCCATATTGCAATGCATTCTCAGAAAATACAGTGGCTGCAAATTAAAAAGAAAAGGTAATTTTTAATAAAGTTTAATTACAATATGATTAGTGTTGCAACTATATTTGCTATGTTATTTTTTCTTTATTTGCAATTTTTTCCCCCCATGAAAGTGGAGGTATCCTTTAAAACACTTAGCGACCTGCAATATGTCTGTTCAATCAAACTCAGATTATGTCCAGCTAGTCACAATTTTAAAAGTAGAACAATTGTTAATGGCCCTTAAGGCCATCTTCTTGACCCAGAGTTCACATTTACCATTTTTGACCTTGACATGACCAGTGTGGCGAGAAGCTAAGAAACTGTTTAAATTTACTGATGTGTCTGCTGAAATTAAACTTTAGAATAACCCAACGTTTCCCCATTTACAATCCTATTCTAAATCCTTGTTCTGGCAACAAAAGGGATTTATCTGCTTTATCTGACGTATATTACACTGGAATTTTGAAATTATGCATTCTTTTGATTAGATTTGAGCTAAAAGTTATCTACCCCATAATCAGTTCTATAAGTTTCTCCAACTATGCCATATTTTAAATACTCTATTTGGAATACTAAATTACCCAATATCCAAATGCCCTTTATTGGTCAGAGAAAAGTGGCAAACTTTGATTCCTACCCTTACAGATGAAAACTGGAAAGAAGCTTATGCTCCACATCCTATGGTATCTTATGGTATTCTCTCTCTCTATATATATATATATATACCGTATTTATCGGCGTATACCGCACACTTTTTTGCCATGAAAATCAGGGCAAAATCGTGGGTGCGCGGTATACGCCGATACCCGTTTTCCCGCGCCGAGTTTTGAATACTGCGCCGACAGTACACTCTTGTATAGTCGGGCAGTCTCGACTCCTTCCGCGGTCACGTCCTGGACGTACAGGACGTCAGCGCGGGTAGCCGGGCATTGCCGACAATACACGAGTGTACTGCGCTCTGTATATGTCGGCGCAGTATTCAAACTTGGCGCGGGAAACGAGCGGGGAGGACACAAGGACGCCGCAGAAGGACGCCGGACCCGCCGAAGAGGACACCGGACCCGCTGCAGAAGGACATCCAAAGCCGCAGAAGGACACCCGAAGCCGCAGAAGGACGCCGGACCCGCCGAAGAGGACACCCTAAGCCGCAGAAGGACGCCGGACCCGACGAGGCCGCCGATGGACGCCGCGCAAGACACCAAAACTGTAAGTACAAAACAAACTTTTTTTCCACAGGATTCGGGGCATCTTTAGGGGTGCGCGGTATACGCGGGAGCGCGTTATACCGCGATAAATATGATATATATATATATATACATATATATAGAGAGAGAGAGAGAGAGAGAGAGAGAGAGAGAGAGAGAGAGAGAGAGAGAGTTGTGCTCATAAGTCTACATACCTTGGCAGAATTTAATGATTTCTTGGCCATTTTTCAGAGGATATGAATGATAACACAAAAACATTTTTTTCACTCATGGTTAGTGTTTGGCTGAAACCATTTATTATCAATCAACTGCGTTTACTTTTTTTAAATCATAATGACAACAGGAACTACCCAAATGACTCTGATCAAAAGTTTACATACCCTAGTGATTTTGGCCTGATAACATGAACACAAGTTGACACAAAGGGTTTTTAATGGCTATTAAAGGTAACCATCCTCACCTGTGATCTGTTTGCTTGTAATTAGTGTGTGTGTATAAAAGGTCAATGAGTTTCTGGACTCCTGACATGTTTCATCCAGTGCTGCATTGATGTTTCTAGATTCTGAGTCATGGGGAAAGCAAAACATTTGTCAAAGGATCTGTGGGAAAAGGTAGTTGAACTGTATAAAACAGGAAAGGGATATAAAAAGATATCTAAGGAATTGAGAATGCCATTTAGCAGTGTTCAAACTCTAATCAAGAAGTGGAAAATGAGGGGTTCTGTTGTAAACAAACCACGGTCAGGTAGAACTACTAAAATTTCAGCCACAACTGCCTGGAAAAGTGTTCGGGATACAAAGAAAAATCCACAAATAACTTTAGGTGAAATACAGGACTCTCTGAAAACATGTTATGTGGCTGTTTCAAGTTTCACAATAAGGATGCATGGTCGAGTCGCCAGAAGAAAGTCATTACTACGTAAATGCCACAAAGTATCCCACTTACAATACGCCAAACACAGCTGTATCCTAGGGTATATGCGTAAGGGTTAGCATAGTTAAATCTATTCCTGCAAAAATGTTTTCAAGTCCATTAGGACAAAACCCTGTTAAGAAACACAGTTTTAGGGTCCCAAAATAATGTTAAGCATATTCACAAATTTCAAATGTGTTTAATATACCTATTAACTTTTACACATCTATTCTTTAAACCAATGCTACATTTACAAAGGCTTTGATTTGCACAGTTTTTATAACTTAACCTGCCTGGCGGTATTCCCGAGTGTGGCTCGGGGTGAGATTTCTGTGCTATTATCGGTAACCCCGAGCCACACTTGGGAATGCCTCGTTGGATGCTGGAAGAGGTGACTTACCTTTTCCCAGGGATCCAGCGTATTTCCGCAGTGCACGGCGGCTGGATCTTCCGCCCGATGCACTGTGTGTTCCCCTGATTCCCTTCCCTGCGGGCGTCACGACGCAGGGGGGCTGAACAGCGGGACATTCAAAAGTATAAAGTGAAAACACACTGATGCAATGTAATCCTATTGGATTACAATAACAAATAAAATACAGTGACCTTAGATTGCCCCCCAGTGCTTTCTCCAGTGCCCTTGTCTGCAGAATTACTGTTCTTTGTGACTGTAAACTGCGCAGCGACCATGGCATCAAAACAGCGTGCATCCACCTCAAAATCGCTAAGCGACCAGCTGAAAAACAGCGACAGCAATACAGAATCGCTTGCAGAGGAGTTGAGTGACAGCAACTCATAGGGAAATTCGTCATCAAAGGCAGAAAGGGATTTTAACGACGATCCTGCGACTGTGCCCAGTGATGTGCGGACATGGTGCTCAATTGATTGCAGTACGGAGCAAGTAGAGCCCCCCAAGATTTCCATGTACAGGAGCACCTGGGATCAAAATGGATGTTGAAGATCACAATCCCTTTGCATACTTCCAACTTCTTTTGACGGATGAAGTTATCGCCAAAATTGTTTTGGAGACTAATCGCTACCAGGAGCAACAAGCTGCTACCCAACAGCGATTTTCAAGGCACAGAAAATGGGAACCAGTAACCAGAGAGGACATCTGGAATGTTTCTTGGCCTTATAATTTTACAGGGAGTGGTGGGGAAACACCTGCAGAAATGGTACTGGACAACCAACAAATTATTGGCCACTCTTTTTTTTTGGCACCGCCATGTCGGAATATAAATTTTCGCTGATTATGAAATATTTGCACTTTGCCAATTATGAAGACTTTGATGAGAGTTCTCATCCAGCTCCAAAACTGAAAAAAAATTGGGAGATTTACCAACTTATTTTGAATAATTTTCAGCAGACCTATATTCCAAAGAGAGACATAACTATTGACAAAAGTCTTATGGCCTACAAAGGTAGACTTAGCTGGATACAATATATCGCATCAAAGCGTGCTCAATTTGGCATAACGTAATTTACTGTATGCTATGTGAATCCTGCTCTGGGTGCATCTGGAATTCAATCCTGTACACCGGGAAAGGGACCAAATTCTGCCAGCGATTCAGCAGTTTTGGAAATGCAACCGCTTCGGTTCTTTCCTTGATTGAGCCATTGCTGAACCAGGGCTACTGTGTCACCACAGACAATTTGTATACGTCCCCAGAACTCTATGGCCTTGTACACATGATCAGACAAAACCGATTAAACGGACTGAAGTTTAGTTTCATCGGTCCAAACCAACCATGTGTGGGCCCCATCGGTCAGTTATCCTTCAGTCCAAAAATGTAGAACTTGTTTTAAAATTCAACCGATGGACGCCTAACTGATAGGTCAAAACCGATGGTTAGTGCGCAAAAGCATCGGTTGCAAACCCGCGCATTCTCAGAATCAAGTCGATGCATGCTTGGAAGCATTGAACTTCATTTTTCTCTGCACGTCATTGTGTTTTACATCACCGCGTTGGACTCGATCGGTTTTTGAACTGATGGTGTGTAGGCACATCAGACCATCAGTCTGCTTCTCATCGGATGGACTGACCGTGTGTACGCGGCCTATGAGTTCCTTTTCCTGAACAAGACGGATGCATATGGGACCGTGAGGCCTAACCGGCGTGACATGCCGTCAACCTTTGCCAATAAAAAGCTTGGGGCAGGAGAAGTAGTTGCCTGGCAGAAAAGGAAAATGATGGCACTGAGGTGGCGGGACAAAAAAAAACGTGTGCCTTATGAGTACCATTCATAACACCTCGCCCGTAATGCTACACACCAAAGGTGGAAAGGATGTGACGAAGCCACAGGTTGTGTTGGACTACAACAACACTATGGGAGCTGACCAGACCATGACCTTTTATCCAGCCATGAGGAAGAAACAAAAAAAAATTATAAAAAAATCTTCAGGCATCTTCTGGAACAGTGCCTGTGTAGTGATGGCACGAACCTAAAATTTTTGGTTCGCAAACGGCGAACGCGAACTTCCGCAAATGTTCACGAACGGGCGAACCGGGCGAACTGCCATAGACTTCAATGGGCAGGCGAATTTTAAAACCCACAGGGACTCTTTCTGGCCACAATAGTGATGGAAAAGTTGTTTCAAGGGGACTAACACCTGGACTGTGGCATGCCGGAGGGGAATCTATGGCAAAACTCCCATGGAAAATTACGTAGTTGTCCCAGAGTCCATTTTTAATCCATAAAGGGCATAAATCACCTAACATTCATAAATTGTTTGGAATAACGTCAGGTATGATGTTGTATCAGGTAGTGTAAGGGTTAGGGTTACAGACAGGGTTAGGGTTACAGATAGGGTTAGGGTTACAGATAGGTTTAGGGTTAGGGTTACAGATAGGGTTAGGGTTAGGGTTACAGACAGGGTTAGGGTTAGGGTTACAGACAGGGTTAGGGTTACAGTCTGTAACCCTAACCCTAACCCTGTCTGTAACCCTAACCCTGTCTGTAACCCTAACCCTATCTATAACCCTAACCCTAACCCTAACCCTATCTGTAAACCTAACCCTAACCCTATCTGTAACCCTAACCCTATCTGTAACCCTAACCCTGTCTGTAATAGGGTTAGGGTTCACAGTGACAGACCAAACTCTGACTATGTCCTCAGAACTTTTTGAGTTCAGGGTATGTGGCCTCTGAACACTGGGCATTATTCTAGGGCCAAAGGGAATCACAGCACCATGACCACGATGGTCCCTGCGGGGTGGCCTGCCTCTGCCTGTCATTTTTTTTAGATTTGTTTAGTTGTACTATGCGTGCAAGCTACTGTGCCACCAGATATGAGATGTGGCACTGGACAGGTTGGCACAGTTTACCCTGTGAGGCAAAGACACCCTGGCAGACAAATGACTACTATTATGTATTGCAGTGAATTTTGTTTTATATCTTATCAGCTGTGCCAACACAATATAAATGAGATGTGGCACTGGACAGATGGGCACAGTTTACCCTGTGAGGCAAAGACACCCTGGCAGACAAATGACTACTATTATGTATTGCAGTGAATTTTGTTTTTATATCTTATCAACTGTGCCAACACAATATAGATGAGATGCGGCACTGGACAGGTGGGCACAGTTTACGCTGTGAGCCTGGGCCCCTTACATTACACAGCACCCCACAGCTCTGGACCACTTTACATAGCACCCTGCACCACTGGACTCCTTTATATTACACAGCAGCTTGCACCACTGGGCCCCTTACATTACACAGCACCCCACAGCTCTGGGCCCCTCTACATAGCACCCAGCACCACTGGACCCCTTTATATTACACAGCAGCTTGCACCACTGGGCCCCTTACATTACACAGCACCTCACAGCTCTGGGCCCCTCTACATAGCACCCAGCACCACTGGACCCCTTTATATTACACAGCAGCTTGCACCACTGGGTCCCTTTATATTACACAGCAACTTGCACCACTGAGCCCCTTACATTACACAGCACCCCACAGCTCTGGACCCCTTTACATAGCACCCTGCACCACTGGACCCCTTTATATTACACAGCAGCTTGCACCACTGGGCCCCTTACATTACACAGCACCCCACAGCTCTGGAGCCCTTTACATAGCACCCTGAACCACTGGACTCCTTTATATTACACAGCAGCTTGCACCACTGGGCCCCTTACATTACACAGCAGCTTGCAGCTCTGGACCTCTTTACATAGCACCCTGCACCACTGGACCCCTTTATATTACACAGCACCTTGCACCACTGGGCCCCTTTATATTACACAGTAGCTTGCACCACTGGGCCCCTTACATTACACAGCACCCCACAGCTCTGGACCCCTCTACATAGCACCCTGAACCACTGGACCCCTTTATATTACACAACAGCTTGCACCACTGGGCCCCTTACATTACTCAGCACCCCACAGCTCTGGGCCCCTCTACATAGCACCCAGCACCCCTGGACCCCTTTATATTACACAGCAACTTGCACCACTGGGCCCCTTTATATTACACAGCAGCTTGCACCACTGGGCCCCTTTATATTACACAGCAGCTTGCACCACTGGGCCCCTTACATTACACAGCACCCCACAACTCTGGGCCCCTTTACATAGCACCCTGCACCACTGGACCCCTTTATATTACACAGCACCCTGCACCTCTAATCTAACTAAACTATACAGTGTATAAATATATGTACAACTCCGGGGATGTATATATATCCTCCACACACTGTAACATTAACTGACTAGCCTGCCTAACTCCAAAACATTACACTCTCTCTCTCTCTGTCTCTCTCTGTAAACCATGCAGCACAGATTAAAGAGAAAAAAAAAAGCAGACTGATTGATTAGCCCTAACAAGGGCTGTTTGGGGTGCTGTTCTAACAGCAGAGATCAGATGAGTCTTTCAGGAATTGAGTAGACTGGCCTAACTATCGCTTTCCCTAAAAAATCAGCAGCAGCAACACTGTCCCTCCTCTCACTAAGAATGCAGGTTCAGAATGAATCTAAAATGGATGCTGCCCTAGAGGTGGGAGGGTCAGGGAGGGAGGGTATGCTGCTGTTTCGCTGGAATGTGTCTGCTGACTGTGAGGTAGAGGGTCAAAGTTTGCTCAATGTTAATTAATAGGAGGCGGATCGAACATTGCATATGTTTGCCTGCGACGGCGAACAAGCGAAAATCGCCGCAAACTATTCGCTGGCGAACAGTTCTGCACATCACTATGCCTGTGAAATGCCTTCATTCTTCTGAAAAAAAAAGAGTGACAGGGCTATGGTCCATGCAGACTTTGTGTGGAAGGTTGCAGAACTCATCTTTCTAAAGTACCAGACGCCAACGGCTGTAAAACGATCTGGACGTCGGGCTGCTGGTGTTGTGAACCCTGAACGACTGAATGGTCGTCACTTTATGGACCACATTCCACCCACTGAAAAGAAAACAGCACCCACAAGGATGTGTGTGGTTTTTTGCTCCAAGCGTGACGACACCGGAAGAAAAATCCGAAAAGAAACACGTTTTTATTGTCCCGACTGTGACGTTGGATTTGGTGCTGTACCTTGTTTTAAAATTTTTCATACCTGAGACGTTTACTGACTACTAATATTGCACCCTTGTTTGACCAAAAAAAATCTGAGTTTTTGATTATATTATTTACTAAAATTTATTGAATAAAAAGTATTGTTATTATTAAATTATTATTTGTTATTATTATATTATAATTTATGATTTTGTGTTTCAAAATTTATCATACCCGAAACGTCTACTAGACTGTGGTTTGGACAGATTTAGGTGAGTTATTCCTAAGAATTACGGGCCAAATTCTCAAAAGAGATACGCAGACTTAACTGCTGTTCAGCCTGCGTATCTCTGTGCCTAACTTTGGAAACGATTCTCAAAAGGCTTTTTCCAAAGTTAGGCAGAAAATCCGGCATGTGTAAGACACTTACACGGTCAGATTTTAGGATGCAGTACCGCATCCGCCACTGGGGGCATTTCTCATTGAAATCCAGCTTTGCGTATGCAAATGAGGACTTAAGTAGATTTTCAAAGCATTTCAGCACTTTGATTTCTGCCTAAGTTCCGAATTTGCCGGCGCAAAATTAGGGCTGGGTTTACAATGTGGAAAGTTAGCCAAACCTTGTAAAGGCCCATTTCAGCGACGGCATTTGGTATGCATTCCTGAGGGAGAACTCCACGGCAATTTTTAAATTCAAAACCGGCATGGGTTCCCCCCCAGGAGCATACCAGGCCCTTAGGTCTGGTATGGGTTGTAAGGAGACCCCCCCACGCCGAAAAATTGACGTAGGGGGTCCCCCTACAATCCATACCAGACCCGTATCCAAAGCACGCTACCCGGCCGGCCAGGAAAGGAGTGGGGACGAGCGAGCGCCCCCCCCCCCTCCTGAGCCGTGCCAGGCCGCGTGCCCTCAACATGGGGGGGTTGGGTGCTCTGGGGCAGGGGGGCGCACTGCGGGCCCCCCCACCCCAGAGCACCCTGTCCCCATGTTGATGAGGACAGGACCTCTTCCCGACAACCCTTGCCATTGGTTGTCGGGGTCTGCGGGTGGAGGCTTATCGGAATCTGGGAGTCCCCTCAAATAAGGGGGCCCCCAGATACCGGCCCCCCACCCTAAGTGAATGGATATGGGGTACATCGTACCCCTATCCATTCACCTGTAGGCAAAAAGTAAAATGTAGTAAACACACAACACAAGGCTTTTTAAAATATTTTATTATTCTGCTCCGGAGGCCCCCCCTGTCTTCGTTATTAGCTCAATTTCCAGGGGGGGCTTCTTCTTCCGCTCTCCGGGGGTCTTCTCCGCTCTCCGGGGGTCTTCTCCGCTCTCCGGGGGGGCTTCTCCGGACTCCGGGGGGCTTCTTCCATCTTCTCCCCTCTTCCGCTCTTGACTCGGCGAACCCCGGTTCTTCTGCAGCTCTCCGGTGCCTTCTTCTTCAGCGCTGGCTGCCTGCTATGTTTGTGTGTTAGCTCGATTTCAAACAGGCAGCCGGCGCGGTCTTCTGTGGCGTCAGGGTCTTCTGGTCTTCTGTTCTTCCGATGTTGCCTCGTCGCCTGTTGTCGCTGTAATGATGGAAGCGCGCCTTGCAGCCCATTTATATAGGCATCGCCGTCCCATCATGCTCCGGTAGGTACCCACGTGGTGGGTGCACGTGGGTAGGCACCCACCACGTGGGTACCTACCGGAGCATGATGGGACGGTGATGCCTATATAAATGGGCTGCAAGGCGCGCTTCCATCATTACAGCGACAACAGGCGACGAGGCAACATCGGAAGAACAGAAGACCAGAAGACCCTGACGCCACAGAAGACCGCGCCGGCTGCCTGTTTGAAATCGAGCTAACACACAAACATAGCAGGCAGCCAGCGCTGAAGAAGAAGGCACCGGAGAGCTGCAGAAGAACCGGGGTTCGCCGAGTCAAGAGCGGAAGAGGGGAGAAGATGGAAGAAGCCCCCCGGAGTCCGGAGAAGCCCCCCCGGAGAGCGGAGAAGACCCCCGGAGAGCGGAGAAGACCCCCGGAGAGCGGAAGAAGAAGCCCCCCCTGGAAATAGAGCTAATAACGAAGACAGGGGGGGCCTCCGGAGCAGAATAATAAAATATTTTAAAAAGCCTTGTGTTGTGTGTTTACTACATTTTACTTTTTGCCTACAGGTGAATGGATAGGGGTACGATGTACCCCATATCCATTCACTTAGGGTGGGGGGCCGGTATCTGGGGGCCCCCTTATTTGAGGGGACTCCCAGATTCCGATAAGCCTCCACCCGCAGACCCCGACAACCAATGGCAAGGGTTGTCGGGAAGAGGTCCTGTCCTCATCAACATGGGGACAGGGTGCTCTGGGGTGGGGGGGCCCGCAGTGCGCCCCCCTGCCCCAGAGCACCCAACCCCCCCATGTTGAGGGCACGCGGCCTGGCACGGCTCAGGAGGGGGGGGGGGGCGCTCGCTCGTCCCCACTCCCTTCCTGGCCGGCCGGGTACCGTGCTTTGGATACGGGTCTGGTATGGATTGTAGGGGGACCCCCTACGTCAATTTTTCGGCGTGGGGGGGTCTCCTTACAACCCATACCAGACCTAAGGGCCTGGTATGCTCCTGGGGGGGGAACCCATGCCGGTTTTTTCTTTGAAAATTGGCATGGAGTTCACCCTCTCAGGAATGCATGCTGAGCGACGCTGTCATTTTTTTTTAAAATTATTTGTTTTCCCGGCGCGTCTTTTTTTTTCACCCGTCGCAACTTTAGTGTCCCGTCGAAATTCTCAAAGCCGACCGGCGTTAATTACGTTCGCGCGCTGCACGTCGGGAAAATGACGTCACACGCATGCGCAGTACGGCCGGCGCGGGAGCGCGCCTCATTTAAATTTTAAACGCCCCCAGGAGAGGAGGACCGCCTTACGACGGCGGCACTTAAGTTACACTGCGTGTAATTTCTACCTAAGTGCTTTGACGATCAGGTACTTAGGTAGAAATTTTAAGTCAGTGTAACTTAACTGCTGAAATTTAAGTTACGCACAGTTTTTGAGAATTTGGCCCTACAGGCCTGCAATCTAAAACGCCAAATTTCCATGCAAAATAATGGTACCGCTTTCAGCACCTAAAATCTCAAAGAATCATACCCCCAGGGAGGTTAATAAAGTTAATATACCTATTAACTTTTACACATATATTCTTTAAAGCAATGCTACATTTACAAAGGTTTTGATATACACAGTTTTTATAAGCATGAAATTACTGGAATTAATGGAGTTTCAGAACATTTTCACCTTCCTCACTGCCCTACTGATGTGTATCTAAAACTTGTCAATGTTTCTTTCTTTCTTTTAAATTAGCTTTAACCACTTGAGAGCCGCGCTATAGATGAAAGACATCTACAGCGTGGCTCTCAACGGCCGGGTGGACGTCCCTGGACGTCTTCAGCCTCGTACACACGATCAGTCCATCGGATGAGAACGGTCTGAAGTACCGTTTTTATCGGTTAACTGATGAAGCTGACTGATGGTCCGTCGTGCCCACACATCATCGGTTAAATAACGGATCGTGTCAGAACGCGGTGACATAAAACACAACGACCTGCTGAAAAAAATGAAGTTCAATGCTTCCAAGCATGTGTCGACTTGATTCTGAGCATGCTTGGATTTTTAACCGATGGTCGTGCCTACTAACGATCAGTTTTGACCTATCAGTTAGGAATCCATCGGTTAAATTGAAAGCAAGTTGGCTTTTTTTTAACCGATGGTTAAATTACCTATGGGGCCCACACACGATCGGTTTTGACCGATTAAAGCGGTCCATCAGACCGTTGTCTTCTGTTTAACCTATTGTGTGTACGAGGCCTTCCCGTTTACATTCCCCCCTACGCTGCCGAGGGCGCACGGTGCGGAACGTGGTGCCGATGCACATGCCTGGTGGCCGCGATGTTCGCCTGGTACTCGCGGTCGGCAGTTACAGAGGCAGGGCGTGAAGCTCTGTGTGTGAAAAAACAGAGCTCCACATCCTGTCAGGGAGAGAGGAGACCGATGCTGTGTAGGGACACAGATCGGTCACCTCCCCCAGTCAGTCCCATCCTCCCACAGTAAGAATCACTCCCAGGGAACACATTTAACCCCTTGATCACCCCCTAGTGTTAACCCCAAGTGTTCGCTGTATAAATGTGAATGGTCCCAAAATAGTGTCAAAAGTGTCCGATATGTCCGCCGCAATATCGCAGGCCTAACAAAAATCGCAGATCGCCGCCATTACTAGTAAAAAAATAAAATAAAAATGTCATAAATCTATCCCCTATTTTGTAGGCACTCTAACTTTTGCGCAAACCAATCAATATACGCTTATTGCGATTTTTTACCAAAAATATGTAGAAGAATACGTATCGGCCTAAACTGAGAACATTTTTTTTTTTTTAAATAAATTGGGATATTATTATAGCAAAAAGTAAAAAAATATTGTGTTTTTTTCAAAATGTTCTGTCTTTTTTTGTTTATAGCGCAAGAAATAAAAACCGCAGAGATGATCAAATACCACCAAAAGAAAGCTCTATTTGTGGGAAAAATTATAAAAATATCATTTGGGTACAGTGTTGTATGACCGCGCAATTGTCATTCAAAGTGCGTCAGTGCTGAAAGCTGAAAATTGGTCTGGGCAGGAAGGGGGTTTAAGTGCCCACTAAGGAAGTGGTTAATTTTCATATACATTGTGCTTTTTCTATATATTGACGTTTTGGTGGTTTATATGACTTCATACCCGATAAAGGGGATTGGGTCTTCTCAAAAGCTTGCACTGAAATAAATTCAGTGAGCCAATTAAAGGTATCAGGAATGTTTTCATTTTCCTGTGGGCACTAGTAATTTTTCATGTTTATAATGGTAAAGATATTGAACAGTTGATGGATTACAAGGGAATTTTTTAGAACACAGAAAAATCATCTAAGTCATGTAATGTGCTTTTTCTTTATGGCTGTTCTTCATTTTTGTAGAAACAGCGAAACAAACAAATGATGTAATCTTTTATATTGATCCAATGGCATTCTCTGAAAAATGTTAATGCAATAGCAATTAAGATGTACTGTAACTCGCTAAAGAGTGAAAAGGAAGATAAGCGATTTGATAGTTTCTGGAAGTACAAATTATTTTTTTCTCTGTAGCAAATTAGCGTTAAAATAAACCCTTGTCTAGGGTCTAGGCTATAGACTAAGCTATGAATGATGCATTTCTCCACGGTGCTTGCAACTACAGAATATCAGTAAGGGCTTGTTTTGAACCTCACTTATTTTTTAAAAGATGTGAATACTTGACTTTACAGATCCTTGGCACAGGTTAACCACCCAAAATCTAGAGCTTTTAAACTAAAGTATACAAGGAAGGGTTTGAAATTTGATCTAAATTTGTATTTGAAACACAGTAAAAAATGTAGAAAAGTAAATATATAAAATATAAATGCCAACTCTTTAAACAATGGTATTTGCAAGTAGAGTAGTGATAAAGAGTAGGTTTCAGGAACCCAAAGCACAATGTCAGTTCATAAATTTTGATGCGCCTACTAACACCAAAACTAAAACAAACAAATATCAACCATGTCTTATATGGTGGTATGTACACATAAATATCTATATTACATCTTGTGCTTAACAATCAATAAACTCGTAAAATAAATGAATCAGTCTCTAGTGGTTTCTTTGTTCCACCAAATCACTTCTTATGTATTCATAATTTATCCCTTGTTCAACAATGTGCATTAAACAGATGATAAATCTGATCTTGAGTAACAGTTCATAAAATAGTGATAGTGACTCCCACCATCTTTCCTCTTATGCGCTCACCTCCAAATGTGGCTCTGCAAGAAGTCCTCCCTATAATACAGCTTCTGATGGTTAATGCAGTATTTATATATATCGATCTATAAATATATAGATCGATATATTTATATAGACAGGCCCTTAATAACGTGCTAGTGCACAAAACACATTAGGTCGGCTAATCGCCGCCGCGTCCTCGTGGCAGGAGCAGCAGCCATTTTAGTAAGTTTGTTTTTGCCCATTTTTATGCTTAAGTACAGTATGCATTTTACTACACTATGAGGGTTGATTTACTAAAGGGAAATCCACTTTGCACTACAAGTGGAAGTGCACTTTGAAGTGCAGTTGCTGTAGATCTGAGGGAGACATGCAAGGAAAATAAAAAACAGCATTTTTGCTTGTACATGCTTGGATGATGAAATCAGCAGAGCTTCCCCTCATTTCACATCTACACCTCAGATTTAAACTTGCAGTGCAAAGTGGATTTGCCTTTAGTAAATCAACCCCAGTATGAGCATTACTTTGGCTCCCGCTGGTGAGCTTCTTTTGTACAGTGCTTTATCCTATTGGAATCTACCACACAGTCAACACACGGGACTACAGTATTATCATACTGCACACCAGCGGTTCAAGGTTTGCTACTCTTTACCATCTGGTGAGTGCATAGATTGGTGGAGGAATTTCACTGTGGAAGAGCATCTTGTAACACTTTGGGTGAAGTGTTCCCTCTTCAACGCTGACATTTTTCTGATTTCTGGTGAGTTTGGCACTCCATACTCATCATTGGAGGAGATCTTTGGATATACTAAAGAGTCCTGCTGATTTCTGACCTGTGTTTATTTGTTCATTTTCACTATCTGGAAGTTCTTTTTTCATTGATTGCTAAATTTTATTGCATCCTTGTCATGTTTTACTGGCTCTATTTCACTATTTGGACTTTTCTTTGCACCTAATAGGATTCTAATAGTACAATTTATATTGACGCGCTGCACAAACTCTTTTTACTATTGTTACCTGGAGGTTGTATATTAACTTTTTTGTGCCAACTGCTACATTTATTATCTAGCTTATTATCTAGAGCTCATTTTATTTTGACTTTCTGATGTTATATACAGCATATGCAGCGCAAGGTGTATGGACCTTTAAATTATTGTGTTTTCCCATTCATGTTCTCTGTAATGGAACTCATTTAACAGAGAGGGCACTCAGGGTGTAGTAAATTGTGATAACCGTTTTATTAAAAATTCAATCTGCACTTACACAAAAAAAAATGAGACTGCTTTTACATTACAAGCAGTGAGGCCATGGCTCCTGTGTCACTTCCGGTTTCGGCATGGATTTGTCACCCGCCACTGTCCTGGCTGCTTTGTGAGAACACAATTGTTTGTTTGCAGCCACTAAATATTCAATTTATTTAAATGGATATCAGGGTATATTTAAACACACATTCATTAAGTAGGTAGTGCGGGATTGTCACTTCAAAACGTTTTCACAATGTCAGTTCAACCTTTACCAGTTTACAGCACCTTACACAAGGCAAGATGAATTGTGATATGGGTTATTAATGTTATTAGTTATTGTTCTTGTGTTAGTAGTTATAATTTTTGGACTGCATTTTATGATTAATTCAGTGCAAGGCATGTCATCATCTGCAAACTAAGATAAACGGATATTGCCCATGGGCACAGCCAGATGATGGCTTATGCCCACCAACTGTCTTGACTGGGTTGGGGTGTGGGATTGCTTGGCTATAGCAGAGAAGCCTGAACAGACTTTAGTATTTGGAGGTTGCATGTAATTTCCTCAGTTCCTTTCATTTTACACATCAAGATGTCATCATCCACTGCAGTTTCTTATGATCAGTTATTTAAATGAATAGTTAATAGTTAATTGTTAATGTTTAATTTAAAAACAAAAAAACAAACATGTCCTACTTACGTATTACCAATGGTTTTGCACAGAGCAGCCCTGATCTCCCTCTTCTCTGGAGCTCCTGGCTCCTCCCCCATGCCAAGTGCCCACCATAGCAAGCCACTTGCTATGCGGGCACGCATGCTGGCTCGCTCCCATCCTTTTGATCCCTCCTCGCTAGCTGTCAATGGACACACAACAGTGCGACTCAGCCCCACCTCTGCTCCCTCCTCAATAGCTGTGATTGGCAGCAGGGGGAGCCAATGGCTCCTGTTACTGTCTCTGAGCCAATGAGGAGTGAAAGAGCCAAGAGCTGATGCTCTCATACACATCGCTGGATCAGGATTGGGCTCAGGTAAGTAAAAGGTGGGGGAGAGCTGCAGTCAGAATGTTTTTTTTATCTTAATGCAGAAAATACAGTAAAGTGGTTGTAACCCCCATTCATTAAATCTGACATGGGCACATATATCTGTAGTGTCAACTTATCTCTTTCCAAAGCTCTAAGTCCGGTGTCTTTCTGCTGCTCTGTTCCTCTGTTATCAGCATAATAACTTCTGACAAGCTCTCCGACACATGAGATAAAAATAAAAGCAGCTGAAAATGTGTGTAGTGGAGGGAATTTAAAGATAGATAAGCAGAGCGCCTGTCTATTCAGGTTGTAGCTCTACAAGTTTCTTCACTCCTCTGCCTATGTAGAGGGGGGGGGGGGGGGTTGTGCCTTTCCTTCAATCAGCTCACACACAGTGTAAGCCCAGACACCACACCCACTGCTGAAACAGCAAGAAAGATTTGTACCACTATGTCTATATAAGTCATAATTTCTATGTCTATGTCACTATATCTAAAAAAAATTGAATGTTGAAGACAGCAGATATACATGTAAAACTTATGTAGGCAGATTTGTTTAATTTCTGTGTATCATCTGAGGCTGTTCACTTCACTGGGTATAAGAGAGGGTTTACATCCACTTTAAAGTAAAAAAAAAAAAAAAAAACTTCAGCCTTAAGAACCACTTTAAGCATGCCCAACGTTTGCTCAAATTTGTGTATATTTACAAATCTGACCTAAACAAGTCAGAGCATTGAGAATCTATTCATTCACCTATGTTTTGTTAAATACATTCTAACGCATTTTATTTTGTTTCTTATTATAAAAATCAAGTCCACCCAAAAGCTTAATGGAAAATTATGTGAAATGGAAAATTGAAACAGACCGTCTCCAGCTTCCTGGAACAAATAACAAGAAGGTAAGAGCCCATTTGCTTTAATTCCTAACTGGGCGAACATTGGATAAATCATTTTAAAAGTGCATTGTCAATCTAATTGTTCAGCTGCAATTATGCTTTTATTGCTCCTATGATATGTTTCATATCTCCATGGAATGACAAGGGTACACTCTTAATTTGCTTTTTGTCAGTGAGCAAATTTAAACAGATAAATAAATACACTTACATAGACAGCAGGAGACAAATGGAGTGTGACAGTTTGGCATTACACATCTTATCTTGAAACAAATTAAAGTTATTTTTATAATATAGTACTCAGTGAAATGTGTGTTTCCACTACATAGGATATGAAGGACCATTTTCATTAAAATATATTATGGTTCTTAACATCCACTAGTTCTGCTAAGCTTTAAATCAGCAGTTCTTGATTAACAGGTGTGACCCAGAAAAAGTCACCAATTGTTGCTGGTTTAAATGATTTACCAGAATTTTTGTATTGTTCCAGTTTTATTTTGGGTCTGTTTTAATTGTATTTTTTTATTTTATAGTTTTAAATCAGTTTTTAAGGCTCGGACATAATATAAGAATATCAGGCAAAAATTTTCATCCAAAGAATTTACGTACGATTTTCGTATGGTGTATACACAACTTTCGACAGACAATTCCGAATTTTAGTATGAAAACTCCCCAAGTGACAAACTCCAAAATGTTTCTCGTAAGGGAACAGAACGAACAATTTTGTTTTAATGTGTATCGTTTTCATACAATTTTCGTACATGGAAAATCAGAAAAGAAAGACTATGCATGATCAGAAACAAAAATCCTTTGTCGTACGAGAATTTTTGTAAGAATTTTTGTAAGAATTTTCGTTCATCGGTTCCAATTTGCTGTGAAACAATGAGGAAAACCGGACGTTCGTTTGTCTGATTTTTCTTATAGTGGGTACCCCACTTTACAGTATTTTTTTTTTTACTATGTATAACATTCGATGATATTATCGATTATCTAAAGTGAGAGCACAGCAGCAGCAGTTTGCTATCAGGCTATCCTGGTATGATTGAAATTATGTGTCCACATGTGAGCAGTCATAGGAGTGAAAAGGAAATGTATTCAAATGTGTGTGTGTGTGTGCATTTAAGATTGAGCTATTTAGCTTTGCAATTAACAGGTATTTTTCAGCAAACCAGGTAAAACTAGTCTGGCACTTGAAAATTTCCCTAAAACTCCACCTGCTGGCTGGAAATAGAAGTAATTTGTAATAAGCAATATTTATCAGTTATCTAAAAAATATTTTAGCCACTTCACATCCTGCTAATTCTGGCACTTCGCACCTACATGTAAAAATCATAATTTTTTATTCTAGAAAATTACTCGGAACCCCCAAACATTATACATGTTTTTTAGCAGTGACACTAGGGAATAAAATGGCGGTCATTGCAACTTTTTTTGTCACACAGTATTTGCGCAGCGATTTTCAAACGCTTCATGAATTGACAAAACAAAACAGTAAAGTTAGCCGAATTTTTTTATATAATGCGAAAGATGATGTAAATAGATGCCTAACATGTCACACTTTAAAATTGCACACACTCACCACAACCCTAGTATCTCCTAGCTATGTTGGAGTTACACCCTCGGCCCCCCTGTGGATGAATTAAAATCTCCCTAATTTTTGCTCCCAGTTGGATCCCATGATTTGGGCCAGTAAAGGAGTTAAGGTGTTGGGAGACTGAGGGTGAGGGTGACCTCATAACTATCGATCAAATGAAGGCAAGACATAACTTACCTAACTCGAACTTCTTTAGTTATCTGCAGCTGTGCCAAGCATTTTAGGTGCAGTTCTGTAGCCGAAAGTTGAGTTTCTCCCTTCAGCCCTCAAAGATCTTTTGTCAGATGAGGACTTAATAAACCATTATCAGCAATGTACAAATCTCTATTTAAAAAAATACCTCCAGCGGTATCCAGATTCCGGTAACAGTGGGAAAGGAAAATCACAGATATTCAGGGGGAAGATATGTGGGATCACCCCTTTAAAGTGGTTGTAAACCCTTACAACACACTTTATGCTACAGGTAAGCCTATATTAGGGCTTACCTGTAGCTACCCTGGATATCTCCTAAACCTGCACGGTTTAGGAGATATCCCCCTGTGTCTGCATATGCCAAAGTCATAGGCACATGCACACTGAAGCAATGGCACCTTGTGCCGTTGCTTCAGTTAGATGTGCCGTTACCGGCAGCTTCTGCGCACATGCGTGGGAGTGACGTCATCGATCTCAGGTAAGTAATTCATAACGAGCTAATATGCTATGCATACTAGCTCATTATGTCTTTGTCTTGCAGGGTGTTTTTTTTCCCAAAGGGTTTAGAAACAACTTAAATCACTTGGGGCCAGATTCACAAAAGAGATACGACGGCGTATCTCCTGATACGCCGTCGTATCTCTGTGATCCGCCCGTCCTAACTATGCGGCTGATTCATAGAGTCAGTTACGCATGGATAGCCCTAAGATCTGACAGGTGTAATTGACTTACACCGTCGGATCTTAGGATGCAATTCTAGGCCGGCTGCTAGGTGGCGATTCCATTGCGGTCGGCATAGAATATGCAAATGACTACTTACGGCGATCCACGAAGATATTGTCGCAATCTCTTACGTCGTCGCTAGTTGTTTTTCCCGTCGCAAAGTTAGGCCTGCTTTAACATGGCTTATCTTTAGAACAGCCATGTTAAAGTATGGCCGTCGTTCCCGCGTCGAATTTAAATTTTTTTTTTCGTAAGACGTCCGGGAATTCAAAACGCCATAACGCACGTTGGCGTTAAAAAAAAACGTCGGGGCGCCGTAATTTCGTGCAAAGCACGTTGGGAAATTTCCTAACGGAGCATGCGCAGAACGTTCGGTGCGTGAACGCGCCTAATTTAAATGGTGCCCGCCCCATTTGAATTAGGCGGGCTTGCGCCAAGCGGATTTACGTTACACTGCCGCAAGTTTACAGGTAAGAGCTTTGTGAATCAGGCACTTACGCTGTAAACCTGCGGCGGTGTAACGTAAATGGGATACGTTACGCCGCCGCAGCGTAACGTAATTCTCTCTGAATCTGGCCCATAATGTCTGCCGGGGACCGTCTAAACCAGTTTAAATTCCTACATCAAATTTATTATAATTTATTATACACCGGCTAGGCTGGTACGCATTTACCCCTTATCTCATGGTGAATGTTGAAGATGTTCATTCTCGCCAGGCATGCGGAACATGTCTTTTGGAGTTGTTCACAGATCCAGAGTTTCTGGTCTGGGATCACCTCCTGTATCTCTGAGGTCCTCAGTGTTCCAGTGATCCAATCCCTATGACACCTAGGGCTTGTCTTCTTTGCTTGGTAGAGGAGGTGATTACCTCTCTGGCATATCGTACCTTGCTAAATATAGGGTTATTTTTATGGTAGAAAAGCTATTCTACTGCACTGGAAAAAGTCAGGTGCTCCAACTCTGTCATATCTCTGGAAGGGACTGGTAAACTCTGTGATTTATCTTTATAGAGCAACTTATAGGGCAAAGGGGTGGAACCAAAAAATTCCAAAAAGTGTGGCATGCATGGCTTGACTCTTCTTCAACTGTGGGTTAAATACATATGCATGTTTGGGTGATATAGTCCCCAATATTGGATGACATGGGGTGGCTAATCATGGGATCTCACGGCAAATTCCTGAATAAATGATTAGCTATCTATCTCCTCAGCTACTGTTAAGCATCCCGCCTGACGAATGACATGGTAACACTTTGTTAAATTTATGGGTGTTATTGCTTCAAATTTCCTGGACTTGAGCTGATGGTCAGAGTTTGGGGGTGGCAGGGAGGGGGGCGAGGAACTGTTCTTTCTGTGTAGTTGAACTATGTTAGTTCACAGTTATTGGCCCTGCATGGCCATTTGGCAGAGTAGGTCAGTTGCCTGCTCTGTTCCTTGTGTTATATGTTTGTACTGTATAACAAACTTAATACAAAGAATAAAAAAAAAAAATGGCGGCAAACTTCGGTACTTAAAAATCTCCATAGGCAATGCTTTACATTTTTTTACAAGTTACTTGTTCAGAGTTACAGAGGAGGTCTTGGGCTAGAATTGTTTATTTTTCTCTAACCCACGCAGCGATACCTCACATGTGTGATTTGAATGTCCTTTACATATGTGGGCATAACTTACATATGCGTTTCCTTCTGTGCGTGAGCACGCGGGGGTGGGGCATTTTAAAAGGTGTTTTTTTCACACTTTCTCTTTTAAAAAAAAATGTGATCAGTTTTATTCCTATTTCAAGGAATGTAAACATCAATAAGACCCCACATCTCTCCTTCAGGCTGAAATAAAAGATATAAACTCTCTCGGCCTTTCCAGCCACGTCCTCAGCTTTGTTTACTTCCACTGGCCCAGACATGACATCATAAGGTCACACCCGGCCTCCGAGGGTCATAGAGATGACTGGGGACCATCTGGTCACCAGAAATCTCTATGGTAAACTTCTGGTGGCTTCCGATTCATTCTCCAGCTCGCCGATCGCAGGGGCGAGACAGGAGAAGCACTGGATGGTGGCGGGAGGAGGGGAGTCCCGCCACCTGTAAGAACGATCAAGTGGCTGAACTGATGCTATGATTGTTCTTACAGTGCACAGAACTGCCAGCTGAAAAACATGATATCTAGATGATGCCTGCATCCTTCAGATATCCCCACTTAAAGTCCAGGACGTAATATGACATACCTTGGGCAGGAAGTGGTTAGAAATGTTTTAGTCCTGAATATAATAAAGCAGAATGTGAAGAAACACCATAGATTCCTTTAAATTTGACATATTCAAATTTGCAATTAACATATGAATGTAGAAGACATTATCTAACCAGATTTTTTTATATAAAATATACTTTTTATTTATCACGAATAAGAAACTGCTGTTCCAAATCTCTCAACTGTAACCCAAAGCCTAGGTAGCCTAAACCATATAGTCACTTCCAAGAGTTACCAGGAGCATTGTGAGGGTTTCAGAAACAAAACACATTTTTCTGTCGGCGAGGCACTAAGGCCCAGATTCTCAAAAAAGCGCCTATCTTTAGGCGGGCGTAGCGTATCTCAGATACACTACGCCGCCGTAACTTAGAGCTGCAGGTCCTGTATTCAGAAACATCTTCCGCTCTAAGTTACGGCGGCGTACTGTATCTGATACAGCGTAAGCCCGCCTAATTCAAACTAGGCTGATAGGGGGCGTGTTGTATGTAAATGTTTTGTGACCCCACGTAAAAGACGCTTTTATCGAACGACGCATGCGCGCGCATGCTCAGTATCACGTCAAATTTTCAAATTAAATAACGCCCGCTCAATGCCTAGTCGACGTGAACATAACTTATGTTCAGCCCCATTCATGGATGACTTACGCAAACGACGTAAAACACAACGCTGTTCCGACGTTTCCGACATCCATACCTAACATGACTTACCCCTGCTTTATGAGGGGTAACTTTACGCCGGCGTATGTCTTACGTTAACGACGTATCTTGATACGCCGGGCGCACGTACGTTCGTGAATCGGCGTATCTAGCTCATTAGCATATTCAACGCGGAAATCTACAGAAGCGCCACCTAGCGGCCAGCGTAAATATGCACCCTAAGATACGACGGTGTAAGAGACGTACGCCGCTCGTATCTTAGCCAAATTTATGTGTAACTGATTCTAAGAATCAGCCGCATAGATACGATGGCTCTCATTCGGACTTACGACGGCATACATGGCGCTACGCCGTCGTAAGTCCTTTGAGAATCTGGGCCTATTTGTCTTCAATTCAGATACTTCCCCTGCAGTACTTGTTATCTGCAATTAGAGATCCTCAGTCTGGTTTCCAACATCAATCAAATTATTTCCTCTGAGCCTGGGTTTTCTTGGACCTGCCCCCAGCCTGTGACTGGACAGTGAAAGGAAAATCAATGCAGCAGTAGGCTTATAATAAGGCCTTGTTTGCATGGGCATACTTAAGCATATGCCCGGGCTTTGTTTGCCCACACAGGGATGCACAGATGTTCCATGCATCCCTGTGCATGCAGTCCCATTGATGTCAATTGGGGACACAGCAGCTGCATGGGCACAGCTGCTGCTCCCAACTTGGCATATTTGCAGGTCTCAAATGCACACTATCTGCGTTTGGGGACCCATTTCAATAAGCACACACATAGCTGTCAAAATGTGAGCATGGGTAAGTATTACTGCCTTATCTTTTGCTTTAAGAGAAGAAGTACACTTACGACGATGTAGGAGAAATAAGTATAATGTCCATCGTAACAGCTGAGTCTTGCTAATCATTTATGAATGGTGGACTTTTTAAACTTGATTTTATGATCTTATGTGTTTTTAATTATTTTCTGTTCAATGGGGAACTAAGGATTTTAATTATATTTTTTCTTATGAACGTCTTTTTTTATATTATATTTATACTGGGTATGCAGTACAGTGAGTATACCATTTCTAGTTGCTTGCCGTTATAATTTATTTAAAGTGGTGTTTATAGTTATATGTTGTGTGTTTAAATTCAACTTTTTCTATTGCTCCTAATTTTTATTAAAAATGTTTTTATTATAGAGCAAACATAAAAATAGAAATACAAATATAGAGGAGGCTTTTAATATGCTGGCCCTTAACACAATGATATATTAATGGTGAGCATATTCAATACCTGGTGGGATATGACACTATTGGAAAAACCTATTAATAGTGGCAGCACATGAAGATGAACAAAACCCAGAGACTGATTTTTGTTTTTTTTAATCAAAATGGATTAAACCTTATAACCTTCATTATTTTGAGGAAGAAGAGAAAGGTACAAAATTTAGTTAGGGAGATTAGCGGTGTTAAAGACAAACTTTTTTTTACTATAAAGAGCTCTTTAACGATAAGGCATGCTCAGAGTTAAAGATGAATATAGAGAACAAAGAAAAACAGAAAAAAAAATTCAGGAGACACAACTGATTATATAATTATGATGTACAGTATTTAAGGTACAAAGGTATACTGATCTAAAGAATTTTAAACATTAGGATAGGATAAACAAATCTGAATGATGGAGAGGGATTGAAAGCTTCCTAGATAAATGAAAGATCCAATCCCTCCCTTCCAAGAAGGAATTATGCTGGAAAAAGTTTGCTAATAGAGGAGATTTTGACAGAAATGATAAGAATGGAGGTTATACAACGACACACGTTTAGGCCCCTTTTACACAGATGGCTGTTTTGCCTCAGTTAAAAGCATGTTAATGTTCTGTGAAATTCAAGGCTTCAGGCACTGCAATTAGCTGCATTTGTTCATTGGGTTTACATGCATTTACGTGCCGTTACATGCGGCCACGTTTAGCTTCGGTAGTCATTCCCATAGCAACCCTTTTTATTTTTATTTTTTGGTCCCTTAAATCACGCCGCTGCTATCCGCAGTTGACACAAAGACTGCGATTACTTGCGGTTATGTGCACCTGGACGCATTCAATTCTATATTTTCTATTTGCACCACACCACATGTAACAAAATCACAGCTAAACATTGTGTGTGAACGGGGCCATAGGAAAGCATTGTGTGCTTTTAGCTGCGGTAGAAAACTAGAAAATCCACAGCTTAAAACACCATTCTACCCATCCGTGTAAAAGGGGCGTTATACCTATTCATACTTTCAACAGATTTACGCCCCAAAATGAGATGGAAAGATTAAGGATTTCCATGCTGATTATTGCGAAGACAATTGAACATTTTTAGACTTCAATGAGGGAAAAGGGGGAAAGTAAAAAATCAACATAAAAAGTATATGAAAATTATAAACTTATAAAGGTATATACAGTAATAAATATATAAATGCTTCAATAATGAACCACTTTCAAAAGAAATGGTTCTGGATGATATGAATATGTTGAATAGAAAAAAAAGAAGAGAAAATGTTTTTATACTTATGAAAATGATAAAGGAATAAAGGAACCAATGAAATAAAAATAATTGATTATTAGACCTGTTGATAAGGGAATGCTACTATTGGATATAACAATATCTTAGAAGAAATTAATAAATGTCTGATGATACAAACAAGTTATAGGGAGGAAATCCCACTGTGAATTTCAAAAAGGAATTTTCAAAAAGGAATTACAGTGTCTGATGGGGAGAGAATACAAAGAGGGGATAATAAGTAAGAAAGATGAGTTTCCTAAACCTTCTGCTCCCAACTGTTAGTTATGTATTATCTGTTCAGGGTATACAAGGACCCAGTGAATATTCCAGTAGGGTTGCCACCTCACTCCTTTAAACCAGAACATATATTTAATACACAGGTTCTGTGACTGATTAACGCGGTAATTAAACACACTTATGCCCCGTACACACGATCAGACCTTTGTCCGACCAAATTCACATCGGAATTCTGACGGGGATTCCATTGGAGGAAAAGAGAAAAATGTTCTCTATGTAATCTCTGATGGAATTCATTGGAATCTCCGATGGAATTTCTCCGATGGGGCATACACACGGTCGGAATTTCTGATGGAAAAAGTCTGTCTGACTTTTTCCATCGGAAATTCCGAATGTGTACAAGAGGCCTTAGTGCCTTCTCTGCATTAAATTAGCTTCAAAACCTGTGTAATTAATATGTGTTCAGGTTTAAACCCTATCTCCCAGGCAGGCTCATCATTAGTGGTAAAAATTCTATAACATCAAAACTTGGCCAATACAGAGATGAATTTTTACAACCTATGGTGATCACTACTATTTCACATATTAGGTTACTAAGCATATATGTGACATTCTAAGGGAGAAACCGTATGAGAGACATTATTATCTAGTAATAGCAAATGTTTACGCATTGTGTACTAACTTACCCCAATCTGGGTGTTTGAAGGTGGTCGAATATTTTTACACCAGTGATAGATGTCTTCCTGTGACAAAAACGACTGTATGTTTCTCCAGGAATGTTTAAATTTTGCAATGTCAAAGAACTATTTTTATTTAGGACATGAGGTGTAGCCATGGGGGAAAGTGTGTCCCACTGTGGCAAACATATCTATGACCATGTGGGAAGAGAATAACATCCCAAAATTCAGCATCATTTAAAATGTGAAATATTTTTTTATTGATGATATATTTTTATATATAATTCCTATTAAAACTTTATCCTGCCTAACTGTATTTTTATTTTTTTATTTACATTGATACATATCACCCATGGCAGTGCCCAGTGACCCATAGCCTCCCCCCCCCCCCCAAAACATTACAAATTGGCTTTAAAAAGGGGCAGGAAATAATTTACAAGATTTGGCTCCAATAGATAATAGAGTCACAGTGTTATGTTCGGGTTCTCAGATTTCAGGCTGGGTTTAGCCATCAGTCCACAAACTGAAAGCAGTCCAATAGGCTCATCACTAGTAACAAATAGCACTAACTTAAGAAATTAAAGCATTTATACTTTTCTCATAACAGAGACATGGTACAGTTGTGGCCCCTACAATCTTTTTTTATTTTTTTTTACTTAAGTAAAAGTTTTTATTGAGTGCTTCAGCAAGATAGAAAATCTTACAAAAAGGTAATGCTAATACCAAACACAGAGGTACATCTGATAATACCATACAGTCAGAGCAGACTGGATCACAGCATATTACCGATACAGAAACAATAAATGGAGACAAAACGTATCCGACACATAATAAATGGGTGGCAAGAAGACCAAAATAATCAACCCATTGTGTGAGAACCACCTACTATAATTGCTTGACGTAGCAGTAAGCAGTGTAGAAACGAGATTACAATACCTCTAAAGCAGAGTCTTGCTTATGTACGTAGTATTTTCCAAGGTAAGACTTAGATGCAAAAGACAATAAAAAGAAAAAACCCAACTAAAAACACAAGTTGGTAGCACTTCAATAGTGTTCCAAAATATTAGCAGGTAATTTGCCAACCAACCGACATGGCCCCTACAATCTTGATTAGTTCAATGCTGCCTTGTACTCATAGTTATTGTGCAAACATATTACTTTTCCAGGAAATAATAATTACTCATAGGCAAGGGAGGAGTGCTGTGTTACCTACACCATATAGCTGGACCCTCACACTAGACATAATCTGCCTGCATTGCATATAGAAGTATAGAGACTCTGGAGTTTGGCAACACTTTTATTCACTTTTATTGATTAACCTCTTGCTGACCTCTTACAACGTGATTTTGCATTTCAGCCACTAGCCCGCCGGAGATGCGTGCGCCCCCCCGCTCGCTCCTGGTACGGATGCGCGTGCTCGGCGGACACGATCACCGCCGGGCCACCCGCGATCGCTCGTTACTGAGCTTTCAGGGGGAGAGATGACCTATAGTCTGTTCATACAATGTATAAACAGCGATCTGTCATTTCCCCTAGTCAGTCCCACCCCCCTTTCAGTTAGAACACAATGAGGGAACATAATTAACCCCTTCCTCTCCCCCTAGTGTTAACCCCTTCCCTGCCAGTGATATTTTTACAGTAACCAATGGTCCCAAAAATGTGTCAAAAGTGTCCGAAGTGTCCACCATAAGGTCGCAGTACCGATAAAAATCGCAGATCTCTGCCATTACTAGTAAAAAAAAAATATTAATAAAAATGCCATAAAACTATCCCCTATTTTGTAGACGCTATAACTTTTGCGTAAACCAATCAATAAACGCTTATTGCGATTTTTTTTACAAAAAATATGTAAAAGAATACGTATCGGCCTAAACTGAGGAAAAAAATATTTTTTTATATATATATTTTTGGGGGATATTTATTACAGCAAAAAGTAAAAAAATAATTTGTTTTTTTTTCAAAATTGTCGCTCTATTTTTGTTTATAGCGCAAAAAATAAAAACCGCAGAGGTGATCAAATACCACCAAAAGAAAGCTCTATTTATGGGAAAAAAAGGACGCCAATTTTGTTTGGGATCCACGTCGCACAACCGCGCAATTGTCAGTTAAAGCGACGCAGTGACGAATCGAAAAAAGTGGCCAGCAAAATGGTCCGGGGCTGAAGTGGTTAAAGTATAGAATGATTAAAATACGGCCTTTTTTTTATTTCACTATTAGTAGAAACATGTCCCTAAGTCTATAGTGTGATGGCCAATATATCATATAGCTTACAACAAATGACCAGGGCTGTATTTAAGGCAGGGTAAAGGGGGAAGCTGCCCCGGGCCCAGTCATTGTTGTGGGACCCAAAGCAACTGCCCCTTGAGCCTACACTGCCTGAAAATAATTGGCAAGTGGATTCGGGAGGGGCCAAGAAAATGTTTGCCCAGGGTCCAATCAATATTAAAGATGGCCCTGCAAATGACACAAAAGAAATGCAGTGGGGAAAAAATAACATACATATAAACATTTATTCTCAAAATGTGCATGCGTGAGGTTCATTAACCACTTCCCTACTGCGCATTGTCGTATGATGCCCGCAGGAACACTGTCCCCCAAGGCGGGCGTCATATGACGTCCACGGCTTCCCAGCGATATATGGGGCGCACACGAGCGCGCGCGCTGCGTCACTCTTGAGCCGATGCGCGTGCCCGGCGGCCACAATGTCTCAGGGAGCAGGGATGTGGATCTGTGTGTGTAAAAATATACATACATTTGTTTTCTTTTTCTATAGTAGGTGATGCAAGTTAAAGGCAGCTCACGTGGCTCTTTGCCCCTATCAGCCATACCCAGGATGCAGCTATAATATTTTCTCAGATTCGCCCAGCCTGGGGTGAGCTGCTGTTCTATCCTTAGAACACTGTCAGGGTAATTTTTGCTTGTTTTGTGCCACATAGCTTATGCATCGAATGGCAAGTTTCCTAGTAACTGATTCAGGAAAGGGAACTGGAGCTGTGCCAGATGTCTGGTGAGATAAGACCTGATTTCCAATTTTCCTACATGCATTTATTGATTTACGCATTTTATGTTATAATTTGACTGAACTGACAAATCTTTTGCCAAGTAGTATTGAATATTGAAGACAATTTATGTATTTGTCTTGTCGGAGCCTCAAAAAAAAATATGTCTTGCTTTCCCACTCTTTCTTTCACACTCTGTCTCGCCCTCGCTCTATACATATTTATATATAAATACTTTTGAATTATGCTTTCTATGTACAGTAAAGCCTCGTACACACGATCAGTCCATCCGATGAACCGATGAAGCTGACTGATGGTCCGTCACGCCTACACACCATAGGTTAAATAACTGATCGTGTCAGAACGCGGTGATGTAAAACACAACAACGTGCTGAAAAAAACGAAGTAGAATGCTTCCAAGCATGCGTCTACTTGATTCTGAGCATGCGTGGATTTTTAACCGATGGTCGTGCCTACTAACGATCGGTTTTGACCTATCGGTTAGGAATCCATAGGTTAAATTTAAAGCAAGTTGTCTTTTTTTTTTAACCTATGGTTAAATAACCCATGGGGCCAACACATGATCGGTTTTGACCGATAAAAATGGTCCATCAGACCGTTGTCCTCTGGTTAACCTATCGTGTGTACCTTGGTTTGAGAGTAACTTGGTTTGAGAGAATTTTGCAACACAAGCAAAATGTATTAATAAATTTTGCCTTGATATACAAGCGATGTCTGATATAAGAGTAACGACATGTCACAACTGAGTATAAAAAAGAAGAGAGGAGCCTCTAAGTGTAGCAATATGGTTACATTTAATGAAGGTACAACATTTAGCAACTTATTGCTACACTTAGGCCTCGTACACACGATAGGATAGCAAGAGGACAACGGTCTGAAGGACCGTTTTCATCAGTCAAAACCGATCGTGTGTGGGCCCCATAGGTTATTTAACCTTTGGTTAAAAAAATGAGAACTTGCTTTAAAATTGAACCGATGGACGCCTAACCGATAGGTCAAAACCGATCGTTAGTAGGCAAAAGCATCGGTTAAAAACCCGTGCATGCTCACAATCAAGTCAACGCATGCTTGGAAGCATTGAACTTTTTTTCAGCACATCGTTGTGCTTTACGTCACCGCTTTCTGACACGATCGGTTATTTAACCTATGGTGTGTAAGCGTGACGGACCATCAGTCGGTTAACCTTCGACGGACCATCAGCTTCGTCGGTTAACCTCCTTCAGACCGTTGTCCTCTGGTTAACCTATCGTGTGTACGAGGCCTAAGAGGTGCCTCTCTTCTCTTTTATACCCTGTAAAAAAATGCTTAGATATACAAGTGCTTTGAATTACAAGCATGTTTCTGGAACAAATTATGCTCGCAAACCAAGGTTTTACTGTATGTCTTTTTAGGCCAATGACATCCTAGCATGTTACAATCCTGGAATGTGTTCTGGGAAGCCTGCTAGCACAGTCTGAAAGGTAATGTCACATATGAACTGTCCATTTAGATGTAGTTTTCCTTCTGGTTCCTGGAAGAAGCCCCCTTGATATCCTCTGCAAGATCTATTTACAGAAAGTGGATATATTGTGGGTGCAAGGGACTAATGATATTAAAGCATGGGATTGCCCTTACAATTCAAACCAGACCCTTGCCCAGGCATTGGGTTTGGGTGGCCAGGTAAGGGAGGGCAGCAGGCCAGATACCTTTCAAAATTGGCAGGGTACCTTGCAGGGGCATCCCCTCTACTGCAAAGCACTTTGTCTAAATGTGGGTGGGGGTTTATTGGGGGAACCAAGAAAATATGAAAGCCCCCTTTACAGTAAATGGGCACACAGATATCCCCCCTTATGGAAATAAGCATGGGGTACAATAGTTCCTCTTTGTCCCATATGGTCATGGGGTTTTCTGCAGGACAGCCTTTGAACATACCCATGAAGATGGCAGCTGATCAGGGAAAAAACAGAGCAAAGGTCCAAACTGGGGACAGAAATGGGGACAGGCCGTAGTAGCGCAGTACAGGAATCATAGGAGGGCGTGTGGTCACAGGAGTGCAGGGGACATTGGAGGCATAGAAGTGCAGTTGGCCTTGGAGGCACAGAGATCACTGGAATAACTAGTGTCAAAGAAACTCAGGAAGACTAGAACTGGGAACACTCTGGAACTGGGAACACTCAGGAACTGGGTTCTACAGCTAGAAATGAAACCTTTTTTCTCAGACATGGGATATTAGTCTGAGTACAGCTAAAACAGAGTGATAGACTGACAGTTTAAGCAGAGGCTGCCATAAAGCAGGGTATATTAATCAGCAGGTGGGATGCTCTGATACCTATAGCTTCCAGTCTTGTAGAACTTTAGGTAACAGAACAGCTGATCTGTGACACTCCTATTACTAATTTCCAGAAAGAGTTACATTTAAATATACACACAGACCCCTTGACCAAGTCCTTTAATTAAAAGAAAACATAAACAAACACACTAAATATATATTTTTATTAAAGTGTAAAGTGTAAACCCAATAATATGAAAATAGTTCATCCGCCCCCATCACAGTGCCCACAGCTTATACATCTTCTTTTTACATTAAAATGTTGCCACTATATACCTTTTTAGCTGATCTGTATACCACGGTCAGTGATAAACTGCACAGTTTCTCCAGCACTGAGAGTTTAGGTAGGAGGAGATTTTCACTGCAGCCTGTAGACACACCCACATGTGTGATGTCAATATCATGTGACCTGGCTAGTTCAGCTCAACAAGGAAATATTCTCTATAGCATAAAATACACAACTGAGCATGTGCAGGTTGGCTACTCTGCCTGTGTTTGCTGGCCTTCCCCAGATAGAAAGTGCAGGGAGGAAAGGATCTATGCATACAGGAGAAAACAGCCTTTTTACACAATGCAGAGGATAACCCCTTAAGTTCCACAGTGAGTATAACAAGCATGCTATACTGCATATACAGACTTATTTTACTGTTATGGATTTAGTAACACTTTAATGTCCCTCGTAATCCAGCACCATTTAGGTTGTTCATTGATGTCATCTGTGGTGGAACAAGGTCAATCAGTGCCCAGTGCAAAGATGCCAAATTGCACCCCCCATTCACAGACACAATAATTACCCCAGCATTGATGTCAGTGGACATATTAATAACCCCCAGAATTGTTGCCAGTGGACTCGATAATAACCCCCAACAAAGGTTTTAGAGGATGCATTAATAAGTCCCAGCGTTGATGTCAGTGGACACATTCATAACCCCAGGCACTGATGTCAGTGGACTCATTAATAACTCCCAACACAGGTATCAGTGGATGCATTAATAACCCCCAGCATTGACGCCAGTGGACACATTACTAACTCCCAGCACTGATGTCAGTGGACACCATAGTAATTCCCAGCATTGATGTTAGTGGACACATTAATAACACATTAATTACTAACCACCAACACAGGTATCAAAGAACACATTCATAACCCCCTGTGTCAATGTCAGTGGACGCATTAATAACCCCCAGCACAGGTATCAGTATTATTAACCCCTTCCCCCAGCATTGGTGTCAGTGGATGTCATATTAACCCAGAATTGGTGCCAGTGGACACCATAATAACCAAAATACAGGTATTAAAGGGTGCATTAGCAACCCCCAGCAATGGTGTTAGTGGACGACATATTAACCTCCAGCATTAATGTCAGTGGATCCCATAATAACTCCCAGCATTGCTGCTAGTGGACGCCATAATAACCCCCAACACAGGTATCAGAGGATGCATTAATAATCCCCAGCATTGATGTCAGTGGACTCATTAATAACTCCCAGCATTAACGTCAGTGGATGCATCAATAACCCTCAGCACTGATGTCAGTGGACGCATTAATAACTCCCAACACAGGTATCAGAGCACACATTAATAACCCCCAGCATTGACATCAGCGGACACAATAATAGGTGCTATATTAATAAAGTCCTAATTTTTCTTTGAGAATCGCTGCATTCGGAGAAGTCATGATATATTTATCTACTATATATGAAGATTATCAGTCTCTGATGTGAACTCCTATCTGGATAGTACTCCAGGGATTTTTCTCTCAATCAAGATAGATGTGTGTTTTTTTCCTTTTTCTTGGCAATCAACTAATTAACCGGTGAACAGTACACCCACTAACTGGTGGTGATGATTAATTCTTCACATATTGGACTTTCACGGCGGCATTCTAATTTTAAACCTATTGGGCCAGATTCACGTAGAATTCCGGCGGCGTAACATATTGCATTTACGTTACACCGCCGCAAGTTTTACTGGCAAGTGTTTGATTCACAAAGCACTTGCCTGTAAACTTGCAGCGGCGTAGCGTAAATCCGTCCGGCGCAAGCCCGCCTAATTCAAATGGGGCGTGTATCATTTAAATTAGGCGCGTTCCCGCGCCGAACGTACTGCGCATGCTCCATTTTGAAATTTCCCGCCGTGCTTTGCGCGAATTGACGTCGCACCAACGTAATTTTTTAAACGGCGACGTGCGTTACGTCCTTTCCTATTCCCGGACGACTTACGCAAAAAATAAATAAATTTAAATTCGACGCGGGAACGACGCCCATACTTTAACATAGCAAGTAAATATAAGCCAAGAAATAGCAGCCTTAACTATATTCCGGGAAAAGCAGACTAGCGACGACGTAAGAGAATGCGACGACCGCGCGTACCTTCATGGATCGCCGAAAAAAGCTAATTAGCATACCCGACGCGGAAAACGACCCGAACTCCACCCAGCGGGCGCCGAAATATTACACCTACAATCCAAAGGCGTACAAAGCTATACGCCTGTTGGATCGAAGCCAGAAGCCGTTGTATCTTGGTTTGAGGATTCAAACTAAAGATACGATGAGGCAAATTTGAAAGTACGCCAGATCAGCAGATACTCCGGCGTACTTCTTCTGTGAATCTGGCCCATTGTTTTTTATGCCATTGGAATGTGTATAAATTGATGTAATATTGGAAGGATGATTTTTAGCGCATTATTACTTTATTAGTGCACTTTTTAAAATAGTTGCAGCTTTAATCATTTATTTATCTTTTTAATATTATTTTGGTCCATATCAGCGCTTTAGTATGCACTTTTCGGATACAATAATAGCTCCAAGCATTGATGTTAGTGGATGCCATAATAACTCCCAGCATTAATGTCAGTGAATGCATTAAAAAAACAACAACACAGGTATCAGAGGGTGCATTAATAACCCCCAGCATCAATGTCAGTATTATTAACCCCCTCCCCCACATTGGTGGTCAGTGGCATTGAAATGTAACCCCTCCCTTGTCCACCAATGTGGGGGGGAGGGGATTAACTTTCACTGATATTACCACAAACACAGAAAGCGATAGTGAGTAAAAATGTCACTGCCATGATGGCCAATGCAAGGTGGGGGGATGAGGGGGCTAACATTCACCCCTTCCTCATTTCCAGCCTGCTCCAGTCCGATTCTCCTAGTTCTCTGATATTGGGCAGGGAGCAATGATATCAAATCATTTCAGCTGAGCTTAACTCAGCACGCACTCGCTCCTGTCAGTTCACATCTCCCTTTTCTAGGAGTGCAGGTGGGCAAGAAGGCGGGTAGGCAGTTTAGGCAGGCGGTCAGATTGGCAAAGGTGGCCACTTTCCCATCCCGCCCACACAACAAGCAGCCTACACCAGAGCCTGAAACTGCCATGAAGATTAATGTAGGTGGGTTTGGGAGGTTAACTTTCACTGCCACTGACCCCCCAATCCCCCACCCTCATTGGTGGTCATGGCAGTGTTAACCCCTTCCTCATTTCCAGCCTGCTCCAGTCCGATTCTCCTAGTACTCTGATATTGGGCAGGGAGCAATGATATCAAATCATTTCAGCTGAGCTTAACTCAGCACGCACTCGCTCCTGTCAGTTCACATCTCCCTTTTCTAGGAGTGCAGGTGGGCAAGAAGGCGGGTAGGCAGTTTAGGCAGGCGGTCAGATTGGCAAAGGTGGCCACTTTCCCATCCCGCCCACACAACAAGCAGCCTACACCAGAGCCTGAAACTGCCAGAAGAGGTAGGCGAAGGACATTCAGTCCTATGCCGGGAGGGAGGGGGTAGCAAAATCATCCCTTAAGCAGCTATCACAGCCTGCACTGTTCTCTGTTCTGCATGACAGATGTGAGGGCCACCTCACTCCTGTCATTCAGGCAGCTGGAGAGCTGAGCGCTCATCTGTTTTCAGCACCCCCTCTCTAAATAGCGTCTCCGTGCTCAGGGCACGTTACCCTTCTGCCCACCCCTTGTCCTGGCCCTACCTGTCATGACACCTGTTAATCTTTACCTGCCACACTCCCGCCACTAAATAACAGACTCCTGGCACTGCAGGAAAGTAAGCATTGCATGGGGCATATCTGGGGACATAACATCATTGAACATATTTAATCACAAGTTCAATGGGGTTTATGTTTTGCTAATTTCAAAACAGATGTAACAGATTAATTTGCTAATTCCTAGTTAAATCATTAAGTCTGCTAGGTTTAGCCAATGAGTAAGAGGAGTATATGTCAAAAGCAGTACCATTGAAACATGCACAAGCTACACCTCTACTTACAAACATTTTAAGCATCATTTTGGAGCCCCCTAAGATATTGTCAAAATCAGGTACCCCATAAAAATGTAAGGGATGTCAAAATCAGATACCCCATAAAAAAGGATTATAGTTCTGCTAATGGACAAAGAAAAATTCATGGCATTTATATTAAATCGACAGTAGATGGCAGCATAGAGTAAAAAGACTAAATGACAGAAAGCACATTCTAATGGGACCATTGCTAATAAGCAAGGGGAACAAAAAAGACTGACCTTTGTTTCTGGTGGGAACACAATAGCAGTTGGTACCCAATCCATCAATCTGAAGGTCATGCGTTTGTGTTTTTGCAGGTAAGAGTGAGCATATTTAAGGCTATAAACAGGGTGAAGGTCATTTAATTTACATCCTTGTGATCAGTAAAGGCTGCTGTGTGTTTAATCAACATATCAACACATGTGTAATTGTTTATCATTTCTATGAGGACGTTATTCCTGTATATGAGAATGTTGTTATTATAGATGTGTATTATTATGTATGAACACAATAGCAGTTGCTACCCAGTCTATCAGTCTGAAAGTCATATGTTTGTGTCATTGCAGAAACTTTTCAATAAAAACACTTCTGGTCTCATCCAGCCCTCTCCCTTTGCGCATTGGAATTATTGACCGTACTTTCAGCATACACACTATCTGTACTGAAAGGGCATTTGCAAAATTTGGGTGTGTTATGTACATAAAATACATTGGTTTGGGTTTCCACATCTACAATTAGTTGTGTCCATTGCTCCCAAATGTCCCTGATTTCGAGGGACTGTTCCTAATTTAGAGCAATGTCCCTCTTCCCCCGTTATTTGTCCCTCATTTTGGTCTGATCTATTTAGTTGTATATAAAATGCACTTCTTATCTTTCAAAAGGTCTTTCCCAGTACTAAACTTTTTCATCCCAATTGTAAATTGCTGCATTTGTACATTTTAAAAGCCAATATAAAGGAATAGTAGTGGTAAAAAAAAAGTCCTTGTGGAGTTAATCAACCTTTTTTTGGTTAATTCTCCTTTAAGGGTGTGTGACAAGGGGCTTGTCCTATGCTTACATACGTTTGCTAGTAGGTGTACCTCGTTCCCATCTCAAAATGTTGGGAGGTATGTATGTCTCACCACTAGTGGTTCTGTCTGCAATTTCTTGTAGCTGTGAATGTTTTTTCAAATATGGCGCTAAGACCCCACTCCTATAGTACATATAGGAAGGAGCCAATGGTTGGTTGTATGAGCCTAAAGCAGGTCTTAAAGCAATGCTTAGTCTGGCTGCAAAGGGTCAAATGGAAATTAAATAAATCATAGATTACACTAAAAGAGTTATTTGAACTTTGGGATGTTTGCAATTTTACCTTAATTGCATTAGTGATTTACAGTATTTTACTTTTTGCCTGGAGTTGTCTTTTCCAGAACTTTCTTCGCCTACAAATGAGATTTAAAATACATTAAAATGTATGCATTTAAAGTCTGCAACCTGTTTATATCTCTGTCTGTAATATGCGCATACCAACCCTTGGCATTTATTTAATTTAACAAAAGTGTATTTCATTTTATTAGTAAAATGTATACTCATTTAGTTATTGTCACGGGTGTCCTAAACTTCTTATTCACATAAAATATATTGATCACTTAATGACTAAAGTTTAAAAAGGATCATCTAAAATACTTTAGTTAAACTACATCTAAGTATTTATAACTCCAGTAAGAGTGAGCATTGGTATTTTTCTGCTATAAATTCAGTGTTTGCTTCCTATGACTCCCATGTGCTGTTTATCCATTTTAGTAGGCTATACACTGAAGGATGTAATAATTACCACCTCATAAAAACTGTTGTAAATTGATTCTCATAAGTGGCTTTTTGTCAGCCAACAGGTGGCATAGGTTTTATGGCCTCTTCAAGCTCCTTCTCCTTGCTTTTTATGAATCCTAATGAAAGAGGTTGGGCAGATTCCTTGAAAATCTATTTGTTCCAAGGTATGTACAATTCAATGCAATTCAGTGCACTATGTGATAGTTACATCCTGTACTCAGGATGATTCTTAAAGACATTTAAGCAGTGGTCTATAAAACTAGCGTTTCATACTGACTTCTTCAGTCTAAACACAGCACATAGGAACAATAACACATAAACGTTTCAGGCCTTTTCAGATGCTACAGCAATGACATCATTTTTATTAAAAAAATTATATATATATATATATATATATATATATATATATATACACACACACGCAGTATATACAGTGAATCCAGAAAGTATTCACAGCGCTTCACTTTTTCCACATTTTGTTATGTTACAGCCTTATTCCAAAATGGATAACATTCACTATTTTCCTAAAATTGTTATAAACAATACCACATAATGACAACATGAAAGAAGTTTGTCTGAAATCTTTGCAAATTTATTAACCACTGGGCACTTAAATCCCTTTCCTAACAAGACCATTTTTCAGCTTTCAGTGCTGTCACAATTTGAATGACAATTACTCAGCCATGCAACACTGTACCACATGAAATGTTGTGCTTTTATTCACACAAATAGAGCTTTCTTTTTTTTTGCGCTATAAATGAAAAAAAAACAAAAATCTGCCCAACTTACTTTCCCTTCTGGGCCGCTTTGGGAGAGTTTCTGGGCCCATAGTTAACCACAACAAATCAGAAGCAATGAACATCAATCTACCAATCCCAATACTACAGAGTATTAAGTCTCAATACCCATTTCAGTGTCAGCCGACATCCCTCTCATACTTAGGAATACGATTGACCCCCAGCGTTTCCTTCCTTTACAAGGCTAACTACCCTACTCTATTTGCTGGGCTATTAGAAGACATGCAGGTGTGGTCGGGCGTAAGCATATCATAGATAGGTAGGATTGCCTTGGTGAAAATGACAATCCTGCCTAGGTTACTATATTTTTATCGTACTTTACTGATCCAGGTCCCTATTAGCGCCACTTAAAGGTTTCAATCCAAAGTACTCCGATTTATCTGGGATACCAAAGGACCCAGAATAGCAAGGGCCATAATGTACGCTCCTAAAGATACTGGCGGGCTAGGAGTACCAGACTTTTGGAAATACTACATGGCAGCACAGCTCGCGCAACTAGGTTAACTACTTAGCAAACATTACCAACCTGATTGGGTTGCTATAGAGGCCCAGGCAAGTTTCCCACTTGCACTGAATCTTGTCCTTTGGGTTAAACTGTGCCCAAAGCTCTCCCATTAACTACAGGTGTGGGATACAAGCTGCATAAGATGGTCTCTGCGCTCTTCGCATATCCCAGCAGCCCCCCTTTTTGGCAACCCCCTATTTCCACTGGGCTTGCAACCTGCCAGGTACGGCTGGTGGCTGAATAGGGGAATGTACCACATAGGTGACTATTTTGACCATAGGGGCATACGTTCCTCCTCATATTTCACAGGAAGCCTGGAAATGCCCCCCCCCCGCTGAGAGCTTCCACTTACAATAAATTTATCACTTTCTCCAATCCCTACAGAAAGACATCTCTGATGTGGCAGTCCGTACTGTGTTTGAAAACAGATGTATGCAGGATGCTGCGGGGGAGCATCTCGCTATTATATAAACTGTTTATCACCAATAATGATAAATTACCCTACCAGGTGGCATGGGAGAGAGATCTATCTCTCCATATCTATCTATCCATAACCCTTGGGGTGGAAGACTGGTGTAAATGGAGCATGAGAATTCATAAAGGCATGAATGTAACCTTGATAGAAGCAGGCTATAAAGTCCACGCCAGATGGTGCCAGAGCACTTGTCAAAACATTTTCCAGGCGCCTCAGCTGGGTGCTTCAGGGGTTATGGTCAGATTTGGAACACCATTACATATGTGGTGAGCGTGCCCTAAGGTCCGCCGCTTTTGGATAAGGGTACACTCGCTTATTTTCTAGGTCACGATGGTCAATATCCCCAAAGAAGCGAGTATAGCCATAATAAAAAACCTGTTGAAAATATCCCTCAACATACCCAGACCCTGATTTATTTCATGTTCCTGGCAGCTAAAATCGCTATAGCCACAGCATTGAAATGCCCTGTCATAGATATGGCCCTGATGAAACGGAAACTCACGTGGATCATGCTGAACGAAAAGATAGTGAGCATCTTACAAGATAAACAACCAACCTTTGAAAAAATTTGGTCTCCTTGGCTAAACTATTTGCAGGTTCCAGGAGACTGATGCCAATAGAGGCTGGAGGATCCCCGGACGGACTCACTTCTTCCCTCTTTCTTTCCATTTTTAATGTTCCTCTGATCCCAACTGATCTAGGAATCATGTTCTATCTGCTTTTCCCCCTCCCCTTTTTCTCCTCCTTTCTTCTTTTCCTATTCAAATAAATTTAATGCTATAAGTGAGAGTTTGGAGCCCCCATCAGGGCAGACAGGGGTCAATGGACTAGAACTCTCTATATCATTTTTGAGGGCCAACTCACAGTGACTAAGTTTCAGCAAGGTCTCAATCTCAGGATCTCCCTACCCTCATTCATCTTCATATTGATATACAGGAGGGTTAATAATGTCTCTGTAATGCACTATGCTCATAACCCAAAGATTACTTTTCTTTTCTACTTCTGTTATGCCCACATGTTCCACTGAGGCCTAAATAAAGACCTAATCGGTCTACCAAGCTCTTCCCCTGATGATTCCATACTCTCCTCCCCTCATTTGTTTTGTACCAGTTCTTGTTGTATGACTAAGAGCATGCAAGGATTGTTTGCTGCTCTGCACAGTGTTCAATTAATCAGCATTTTCTTAAAAATACCAATAAAAATGATTGAAACAGAAAAAAGACCGAAAAATTTTCTTCATAAATTTTGGCCAACATTTATACTGCTACATATCGTTGGTAAAAATAACCCAAATCAGTGAATATTATTTGGTCTTTGTGAACGTTATAGAGTCTACAAGTTATGGTGCCAATCAATGAAAATTGATCACACCTGATGTACTGATGACTCATCTATTTTTTTGAGACCCTAACAAGCCAGGACAGTACAAATACCCCTCAAATTACCCCTTTTTAGAAAGTAGACTTTCCAAGGTATTTAATAAGAGTCAAGGTGAGTTTTTTGGAATATTGACATGCTCCATTTTGTTTACAAGTGATCATGCCATCATTGGACCGCATGATCATGTGGTAAAGGGCTGCCGTGTCATTGGCCCTTTACTGGGCGACCTGAAAGGTCAGGGAGATTCCCTGGTGCGTGCTCCAGGGGGCACGTGGCAGCGCGATTCTGGGAGAACGTCATAGTACGCCCTCCCAGAGTTATCTGACCATGCTGTAGCCGTCATTTAGCTATGGCCCAGACGGTAAATGGTTAAAAATAAAAAAGTCACATGTAAATACAGTAAGTATTTACAGCCTTTTCTCAATACTTTGTTAAAGCACCTTTGGCACCAATTACAGCCTCAAGTCTTTTTAAATATGATGCTACAAGCTTGACACACCTATTTCTGGGCAGTTTCTCCCATTTTTCTTTGCAGGACCTCTCAAGCTTCATCAGGTTGGGTGGGGAGCATAGGTGCACAGCCATTTTCAGATCGCTCCAGAGATGTTCAATCGTGTTCAAGTCTGGGCTTTGGCTAGTCCACTCAAGAACACTCACAGAGTTGTCCCGTAGCCACTCCTTTGTTAATTTGTGCTTGGGATTGTTGTCCTGTTGGGAGATGAATTTTCACTCCAGTCTAAGGTCCCCAGCACTCTGGAGCAGGTTTTCATCAAGGATGTCTCTGTATATTGCTGCAGTAATCTTTCCCTTGATATTGACTAGTCTCCCAGTTTCTCTAAACATGATGCTTGCCATTCAGGCCAAAGTGTTCAATATTTTTTTCATCAGACCCGAGAATTTTGTTTCTCATGGTCTGAGAGTCCTTTGGGTGCCTTTTGGCAAACTCCAGGTGGGCTGTCATGTGCCTTTTACTGAGGAGTGGCTTCCGTCTGGCCTGTCTGCCATACAGGTCTGATTGGAGGAGTGCTGCAGAGATGGTTGTTCTTCTCCACAGAGAAACACTGGAGCTCTGTTAATAACCATCGGGATCTTGATCACCTCCCTGATTAAGACCCTTCTCCCCCAATTGCTCAGTTTAGCCCGCTTTAGGAAGAGTCCTGGTGTTTCCAAACTTCTTCCATTTACAGGTGATGGAGGCCACTGTGCTCATTAGGACCTGCAATGCTGCAGAAAATTTTCTGTACCCTTCCCCAGATCTGTGCCTTGATATAATCCTGTTTTGGAGGTCTACAGACAATCCCTTGGACTTCATGGCTTGGTTTGTGCTCTGACATTGTTAACTGTGGGACCTTATATAGAGAGGTGTGTGCAGTGGCAGCTGGTGCTCAATTTTTTTTGGGGGGGGCGCAAACAAACTAAAAAAAAAAAACATCAATTGCAGCCACTGTGTCCATCAAAAGCAGCTAATGTGGCATAAAATGCAGCCACTGTGCCCATCAAACGCAGCCACTGTGTCACCTTTTTGGGCACCTATTAGAGCCTATGGCTCTAATCAGGTGCTTTCAAAAAACACTCCAGCCGCTGTAATTCAGGTGCCCAGCTCCTGAAAAGGGGCTGGACACTTGAATAGGGGGTGTCAGCGGCGACCATAGATAAATTCATACAATGCATGAATCTATCTATGGTGATAGAGCGGTGACAGGAAAGAGGGGGCAGCGACCATATGCCCCTTATGGACAAACCGCCCCTGGGTGTGTGCCTTTCTCACAAACTTGCTCATCCATAAAGACATGGATGAGCGAGTTTGGGGTGGAGGAACTTGACTAGCCTGCACAGAGTCCTGACCTTAATTCGATAGAACACCTTTGGGATGAATTAAAGCGGAGACTGCGAGCCTGCCCTTCTTATCCAACATCAGTCAGTGCCTGACCTCACAAATGTGCTTCTGGAAGAATGGGCAAACATTCCCATAGACACACTCCTAAACCTTGTGGACAGCCTTCCCAGAAGAGTTGAAGTTGTTATAGCTGAAACCTACAGACTAAGACTGGGTTGCCATTAAAGTTCATGTGCGTGTAAAGGCAGGCATCACAATACTTTTGATAAAGAAAATAAGGAAGAGGGCGCTGGCAGTTCCTAAATAGGAACAATAAGTGATCACAAAGGTAGGTGATAACTTCTATTGAGGATAACCTGTGAGGATGACCACAATTGCACGTGTTTAATCAAACAGGTGTAGAACAATAGTGCATAGGTGTGAATGTCCCAACAAATATGAGTTATAGTCCAGCAATCAAAACAATGGAAATAGTCATCAAACGAATGAGAAAGGAGATTCTTCCTGAACTTGTCATACACTCTAGATGCAACGTGATAGTATAGCCTTCACCATAAATACAGCTTCACCCAAAGTGCTCTGAATTGATAATGCGCTTACCACAATGAATGGACTACTTTAGTAGTCGCCCCCTGATGACGTGTTACACACGAAACGTACGTCGGCGGCAAGTATCTGGTTGCATCCATGCCCCAGCCAGTCCCGGTATCTGTTAAGCTACCCGAATTTCAGGATCCCGCGCCGCAAGCTGCATGCCAGAACAGCGAAACTGCTGCCCAGAATTTGTACCCGCTTACAGCTCCAGTGCCGGGAGGCACTTTTGAAAGGAAGAGGCCATTCGGCTGTTTGATTTTTATGTATTTTAATTAAATGGTTTTACGCTATGGGATCCCGTTTATGTTTTTTTGGTCTGATCACACATCGCATATGAGGTGGGAGTCCCGGTTCCAGTCCATGCCCCTGAGTGTGCAGGCACTTATCCTGTCCAGCTTATTGTGACTATCTTTTTAACTAAAGTAGTCCATTCATTGTGGTAAGCGCATTATCAATTCAGAGCACTTCGGGTGAAGCTTTATTTATGGTGAAGGCTATACTATCACGTTGGACCTAGAGTGTATGACAAGTTCCGGAAGAATCTCCTTTCTCATTCGTTTGATGACTATTTCCATTGTTTTGATTGCTGGACTATAACTAATATTTGTTGGGACATTCACACCTATGCACTATTTTTTTTAACCTGTTTGATTAAACACGTGCAATTGTGGTCACCCTTTTGTGGTCATCCTCAATAGAAGTTATCACCTACCTTTGTGATCACTTATTGTTCCTATTTAGGAACTGCCAGCACCCTCTTCCTTATTTTCTTTATCACAGATCACAGTTCACACTGTTTTTGAGGAGCAGCTTTAATTTAATATATAATATTTCAAATTAATCCACTACTATCAAAATAGTTTTTGATTTAATTTATTATTTTGGTGCGGCAACACCCCCCCCCCCCTTTTCATCAAAATACTTTTGACAATATAGTGTGTGTGTGTGTGTGTGTGTATTTATATATAGTGAGAGATTAGCTCGTGGGGATCACCTTTTCTGAATGAAGGTCAGCAAACGGGCACTTTCTTAAAAATCTGGCGGGTATCCAAGGTTTATTTACAGGAGGTTTGCAAAATAAAAATAAACAAAACAGTAAATTAAATCCTTTCCATCGGGCGCTAACTAAACAAATAGTCTTCTCTCTATAAAGCATGGGGCTGGTCCCTGTCACCCACAAAAAATGCGTTAAAGCAAACCTTTTAGTCCAACACCCAGAGCTCCTCTCACTCAGGTTCCTTCCTGAGTCTCAAAACCAGACCCTGCTGTGCTCTCTTCCTAGACATTTTGGGCTAGATTCACATACAGCGGCATATCTTTAAGCGGGCATAGCGCATCTCATATGCGCTACGCCGATGTAACATAGAGAGGCAGGACCAGTATTCACAAAGCACTTGCTCCCTAAGTTACGGCAGCGTAGCGTAAATGGGCCGGCGTAAGCCCACCTAATTCAAAGTAGGAAGGTAGTGGGCGTGTTGTATTAAAATGAAGCGTGACCCCAAGTAAATGAAGGGCCGAACAAACGGTGCATGCGCGCACATGCGCGCGCATTCTCAGAATCACGTCGCATATACTCCCTAAGATACGACGGCTCAATGCCTACGACGTGAACGTAACCTACGCCCAGCCCCATTCACGTACGACTTACATAAACGATGTAAAATACGACGGCTGTTCCGTCGTCCATACCCTAACATGACTTACCCCTGCTTTATGTGGAATAACTTTACGCCGGACGTACGCCTTATGCAAACGGCGTAGCTTACTGCGACGGGCGCAAGTACGTTCGTGAATCGGCGTATATAGGTCATTTACATATTCAACGCGTAAATGAATGGAAGCGCCCCTAGCGGCCAGCGTAAATATGCGCCCAAGATACGACGGCATAGGAGACTTACGTCGGTCGTATTAAGCCAAAATTCAGGCGTATCTTGTTTGCTGAATAAGGCGCATAGATACGACGGCGCATCCGTGGACTTACGCGGTGTAACAATAGATACGTCGGCGTAAGTTGTTTCTGAATCCGGGCCTTAAAGTCCAGCTGACTGTGGACTCCAGTGGACCCGAACATCCGGACTGGAACCCAGCCTGCCACAGAGACTGGAAAAACCAGACTGGATTCCGGTTCAGTCCCTTACAATGGAAAGAATGCGAGGCGAAATGTACCTATTATCGCGTATCTCACCTCGTATACCGTCACAATATCCATATTACAAATATTTAGTCTTCCCAGCACTTTTGCAGAGGTTCATACAGATGTGGTGTTTTAGTTTTACTCTTCTGCCCAGTTTATCCCAAACTAGTTGGATGGGATTTAGTCTGCAGACTGTGCTGATCATTCAATCATTTCAAGCCTATCACTTGTTCTTTTTGTTCCTTTTTTTCTAAGGTAGTTATGACATAGCCTCAAGGTATGTTTAGGGTAACTGATCTATAATTAATCTCTGACCAGCTAGGCATAAGCTAAAAGGTTTTGCATAGCTCTGTAAAATTTTGTGGGTGACATTTTGGTTCAGGGTGCTGTTGCTGTACAGGTCACTAACTCTGGATCCAGCAAAAGAAGCACCAGCCCATCATGATTCATCCTCCATTTTTGACAACTGGTGTCACACCGAAGAACAATCCTTTCACCTTCTTGAAGGCATACAAAAACCCTGCATGATAAACTAAAAAAAAATATTTTGATTCATAAGACTGACTTCTAGGGCCAGATTCAGATAGAATTACGTAAGTTTCGGCAGGCGTAGCGTATCTCAGATACACTACGCCACCGTAACTTAGAGGGGCAGGTCCCGTATTCAGAAAGAACTTGCGCTCTTAGTTACGGCAGCGTAGTGTAACTGGTCCGGCGTAAGCCCGCCTAATTCAAAGTAGGCATGTAGTGGGCGTGTTGTATGCTAATGACTCATGACCCCACGTAATTGACACTCCTAACGAACGGTGCATGCGCCGTCCGTGAAAGTATCCCAGTGCGCATGCTCCAAATTATACCGCAAATAGTCAATGCTTTAGTAGTCCACTGTTGGTGGACTCTAGCCCAGGAAAGATTCTTTTTCCTATTTTAGAGTTTTAGTTATGACTTTCTTATTGCCACTAGACTTGTCAAACCTTGATCTTGAAGTATTCTCTTCATAGATGAAAGTGAGACTTGCTTACTTTAACCAATATTAAACTGTGCAACTCATCTTCTATCTGCTGTGGCTTTGGCTCTATTAGGCCGCGTACACACCATTGGTCCAAACCGATGAAAACGGACTGAAGTCCAGTTTCATCGGTCCAAACCGACCGTGTGTATGCCCCATCGGTCTGTTGTCTTTCGGTCCAAAAAAGGAGAACTTGCTTTAAAATCAAACCGATGGACGGCTGACCGATAGGTCAAATCCGATGGTTAGTACGCAAAAGCATTGGTTTAAAACCCCCGTGCATGCTCAGAATCAAGTCAACGCATGCTTGGAAGCATTGAATGTTTTTTTCAGCACGTCGTATGTTTTACTTCACCGCGTTCTGACCCGACCGGTTTTGGAAACGATGGTGTGTACGCACATCAGACCATCAGTCTGCTTCAGCGGTGAACCGATGAAAACGGTCCGTCGGACCATTCTCATCGGATGGACTGACCGTGTGTACGAGGCCTCAGAGTTGTATTTTTCATTGTTTTCATCCAGTCTATCAATATCCCTCTTTGATCTGGTAAGAATGGGTTCTCACTGACACCTTGGCTTCCTTTGCAAATTCTCTAAAGGAAGACTTTTAAGTGTAATAACTTTTTTAACTTCTAGCAGCTTACCACTTCACTGGGTTCAAACTGCTTTTATTTTAATAAAAACTGCAAAAGTGTTGGCATTCTGAAAATTTTGACTGGATAAGTATAAACCATATACTGTATATATATATATATATATATATATATATATATATATATATATATATATATATATATATATATATATATATATATAAATCACATATCTATATAAGTATACACAGCAGAGTCTGAATACTGGAAATATAAACATGTTTACTACAGTAACAAATCCATAGATGACATTTCTAAATATTAGTATCTGCATTTGACCTAATATATGTCATCAGTCTTATAACAGTTCCCTTGCAGTCAATATTGGTTAAAGGGTCACTAAAGGAAAACATTTATTAGCTAAATAGCTTCCTTTACCTTAATGCAGTGCTGTTTTCATGCCCTCATTGTTCGTTTTAGCACAGATGTTCTTGTATGGCTTTTCTGTTCTCCCCACTTCCTGGTTGTCTGTGTGAGAAAAGCATGGCAGAGCAAGGGGATTCCTGGTGTGTGGACTAACGTGCTCGCCCCCTCCTGGAGACTACAAGTGTGCATGTGAACACTGCACTTCTCCCAAACAGCAAGGAGGTGTGAATGATACAAAGGATACTGGGAAATGTAGTTCTAAGCACTATGGTCACATGAACAGTGCAGAGAAGCAGGAAGTGAAGAGCAGAGAAACAAAAGTAGAAACCAAGGTACAATATATGACTGAATTGAATTGCTTTTCAATCGTTTTTAAAAGGAATCATTTAACTATTCTGTCTCTATACCATAAATAATTTTTTTTCCTTTAGTGATCCTTTAAGGTTTTAAGGTTCTAGGGATGTTTCCAAAAAAAATGTGCAGGCAAATGCAGATAATGTTGGATGTCTGTATAGTATGTATTATATAAGCATAGGCCTATAATTTAGTGCTCACAGGTTTATTTTAAGTTTTGTTTTGTTCCCCATTTAGACACATTGCTATTGTTTAACTCACCAATATGTTTTATAGCTTTAAATGCTTTTTACACCAGTATCAGCTTCTGCAGGTTTCAAACGTAGCCTGTTTTAAACTCTGATTACGCATTATACAATTCAGTCTTAGGCTTAATACCTTAATTCATGCTTCCATAATCCCTATCGTTTCTTAATACAGTTCTGTGAGCTGGGTTGAACTGTTTAAAACCTTATGATTCACACAGTCAGATTGACTTAGATTCTTTGATGTCGTTGGGACAATGTGCTAGTGCATAAATCTGGATACCAAATAAAGCAGCACTTTTAATTCCAAATTTACTGCTCTATCTTAAAATCCAAGGATGCTGCAGTATGTTGCTAGAATACATAAAGGTCAGAGTAAGTCTTTTGAAATCTGTATCATCACCAAGATAAATGCTTGCTTTACATTTCATGTGAAAGAGGAATAGGCTAAAATCAAAATGAGCTTCCTTGTTAAAGATAGATAACACTTTTATCAAGATACCACATTTTATGTTGATTATTAAATCTTGGCTGATACATTGAAGTTTGTAATGAAGTTTACATATCATTAATGAATTTATAGTCAGAGTGGTGGCATGTGGGCTCATTTTATAATAGGTTTACTTTATCCAGAAAATGTTTAAAGCCCAGCTCTGGGCTCAGAATCACCCCATTTCAATTTTTGCCTCATCATCTTCTTTGATTGGTTGTGGGTGAATCTTGAATGTTACAGAGAGTGGCGCTGCTCACTTCAGAATTCACCTGTTGACATCCTGAGCTCACAGTCAGAATGATGAAAAATTACAGTAGGTGTCATTCAACCTAAAAGTGCACCAGAACTGTTTTATTAACTCACTGTCAGGTCACCTGAGTTCAGGTGACAGATGCACGCCGTTGGGGTCTGAAGTACACTGCAAACTAGTGGACCCTATGGCTGACTGCTGCGGATGGAGCTCTAGGTGATACAGGAGAGCAGGTACTCTGTGGTACCAACACGGAGGACACTCTGAGCTAGAGAATGAGATTTCCCAGGGTGCGGAATCTAAGAGCCAGTGGGTGTTCACCAGAGGCCCCTAGTGGTAGGGATGGATTTAGCTGCAGTCTTTTTCCAGGTCGCGACCCCTAGGGCCTCCCAGCTCACACTTACAGTAGACTACAGGAAGGGTAGAGAGGAAGCAGCAGACTGCGACAAAAAAGGATAGTCAGGAGATAGCCAAAGGTCGGGGCAACAAGCAGGTAAGGATAGTCAGGGGATAGCCAAAGGGCGGGGAAACAAGCAGGTCGGTAGTCAAGTTGGTCAAGAACAAGCCAAGATCAGTAACTAGAACACACAGAAAGTAGCACGGAAGTAAGATACACAATATTGATGAGCAGGGCTGGCTTGCAGTGCACAGGTTTATATAGAGTTCCCGGGCTGGGGTGGAGTCATGCTTTGAGGAGAGATTACTTAAGCAGCCAGGTAAGAGTGAAGCTGAACACACCGAGAGGTAAGCTGACAGACAAACATTACTGCATAACCATGACACTCATGCTGGCCAAATCAAATTTTCATTCTTTGTCCAAGATGGATTCAGATTTTACCCTCTTGTTGCCACCAATGTATACAATATGTTGGCAGCATCAAGGTGTATACACACACTCCTGACTTATACAGCAGCCTGGAATGCATGCATATCTGAGAAGCTCACTGAAAGCTTACAGATCATATGTACAAATGAACTAAATTGTCTCTAAGATGTCTCTTTTCCAAACTGAGAGTCCCCTGTTTTTTGTTTGTTTTTTTACCTTACATTGTGGGAGTTTCCTTCTCTTTTGTTAACCTCTATCTGTCCACAATCTGTATATAAAAAATCCCAAGGGCAATGCCTCATGCCAGTGATTAAAAAATATAAATGCATGTAAATGTTTTTCTTTTTTTTTTTACATTTTTGCACATTTGTCAGCATTTAATAATAATAATAATAATAAACAGTTTTTTTTTTGTACTAAAACAGTGTAACAAATGAAAGCTTTATATGTTGTATGGGACAACGAGGATGGGTCCTGGAATGGCAATATATATTCCCTTATATGGTTTATGATCCCTTTAACGCAGTATAGGTTAAAATACCTGTGGGAGAGGTTTATATTCAGAGCATGCCACAGAGCACATGGTGGAGTCAGACAGGTTTTTGAAAAAGCAGTTTGGAGCTGCTGAATTTCTAAGCACTTCTATGGTTTGCCTTTCTTCTGGGAAATGCCCCAGAAGTTCTGGAATTGTGATACCTCTCCTGTGGGTAAAGCCTTAAGTCAGTGAGGTGCTATTTATGTTGCTATGCTGAAGATAAGCAGACTTTGTTTTATGTTACTGTGCTGAAAAGAAGCCATTTTCTGTTGACAGCATTGTTTGTTTGGCTTTTGGGAAAAATAAAAATGGTTTCTATGATTATATGACTGCCCTGGTGATCCCTGACCCCCTGAACATTACATTTAGTGCTTAGATCCAAATGATCTCACTGCAGCCAGGAAAAGCTATTTAAATGGATAAAACAGACATTTAAAGGGACAGAGTACAGTGGTACAGTGGTACAGTGGTACAGTGGTACAGAGTAAAGCTAGTCTGTGATCTTGCGCATGCCAATTAGCTGCAAATACAGGCCAATCAGGCACAGGTGCAAAGACTTTAGGACCAGATCCATCATCTGGCACATGCTAACTAGATACATAAACATGAGGGAGAGTAAGAGGCTACCTGCTTGTTGGCAGCCCAGGTTGTTGTGCCCACCCTGCAGAAGGCAGTGCAGCAGCCCTCTTCTGAGGCAAGTGGCTGTTGTTCTAATACCCATGAAACCATAAGTGCCAGCCACTACCTGCAAAAGCTGACCCTATTCTATGATATAGAAACATTTCTCACCACATTTGAGAGGATGTTGGAAAGACAGGGGTGGCCACAAGAAAATGAGCCAATAAGGCCTACTACAACCTCTCACCTAGTGAGACCAATAATTATGGTCACTTGAAAGTGGAAGTCCTGGCCCCCAAATGGTGGAGGAGTTCATTATGGACTGGTATTTTAGCTACCTGTCTGCAATCTCCAGCATTGGGTCAGCCGTGGAGACCCAAGATCTTTGTTGGATATGGTGAAGAGATACAGTACACTGTGGTGAAGCACCTACTTGGGTTTACCACTCAACAAAACCCCATTTCTTCATAGGCATCATGTTCTCCAACAGACTTAAAGAAAGGAGCTCCTCAGAATCCCAAAACCAGCAAGCAAGATGGCTGAGATACGTCCCTATCAGTTCCTTAGGAGTCTACTCATACATGGGGTTCAAGGTCTGTGCAATGCATACTTTGGTCTAGTGTTCAGGAGGAGCTTATGAAACCATCCTGAGGGCATCTGTCTACAATAAAAAAAGATTGTACCGCATGCATTTACCTATGTGAGTGAAAGTATGAGTTTACTGTACATGTGAACCACCTCTCTGGCAAGACCTTGCTAGACAGGCAACATGGTAAAGTTTGTACCAGCCAAATTGGTGAAACTGGCCCGACAGCTAAACCCTCCATGTTCTGTGTATACTTGGGAATACTAGGGAGTACTAACAAGATTAAGTGTCAATTTCCACTGCCTGTTGCAATGTCACACAAGAAGTTGGAGTGGTAAAAGACTTTATTTTATTTTTAAACTGTGGGGGTATATGAGAAAGGAACTAACTACATAATGTAGTGACTTGAAATAAATGTTACATTTCCTCAAAATCCACAAATGAAGGGAACCATACAGAACTGCAGATACAGAAAATAATGGTGATGATGAGGATGATGATGAGATTGTTGATGGTGACAATATTCCAGGCCTATATATATATATATATATATATATATATATATATATATATATATATATATATATTAACTGACCTTGAAAGTGTATTTTCATTAGTAGTTTCAGAGCTTGTTTTTGCAGTACCACACTCGCAGTATGCAGGTACTTGAATTGGCAGCAAACAGAAAGAGACAAGGTCTTATCTTGCAATGAAAATTTGAGACCATTATCTGACAGAAAATAAATATTGTTCACTGGCTGGGATAGTATGTAAGAAGCTTGGTTAGGCCGTAATATAAGAGGGAGAGAAGAGGCAAGTTTTATCTTGAAATAAACAGAGTATATTATTTCAGAGATAATGGCAACAAATGTTGTAAAGTGGTCGAACAATGCAGCTCCAGATGGCAGTGGACATTAGCTGCCATCTGGAGCTGCAAAAAAAAGCTATTCTATAACTACCCCCAAGTCCTGCAGTCTGAGCCCACTTTCTCCAAACTCTTTGAAATGCAGCCCCTCTCATACAGTATTTATAAACTAGTAGAACATTATTGGGCCATTTCCTCCTACTTCTCCTTAAAGGCTCATAGCAGCCTTTTTGTTTGGACTACTTGCACCCTTTCCTCCTGCTCAAGGACACATAGCCACTTTATTTTATAATACTACTCATGCATTATTTTCCTTCACCTCAAAGCTGAATATCAGCCCTTTTTTAATTGTTTTTTTTCTGAAAGTGGTTCTAAAGGCTCATGGAGGTAAAAACCTTCTCTGTGCAGCAGCCCCACAGCCCCCCTAATACTTACCTGAGCCCTATCGCAATCCAGGATTGTGCATGAGAACCTTGGCTCTCCAGGGAACTCTCACTCCTCATTGGCTGAGGCAGCAATGGGCACCATTGGTTCCCACTGCTGTCAATTACAGCCAGTGAGCCAATAATAAGAGAGAGGGGGCAGGGCCGAGCAGAAGCTCCTGTGTATGAACAGACTTGCAAAGCAACAGCTTGGGAGCAAGACTGCTTGGATGCCTCCAGAACAGGCTGCTTGCTCTGGGGGCACTCGGCAGAAAGGAGAGGCCAGGAGCGCCAGCGGGGGGCCTGAGAAGAGGAGGATTGGGCCTGCTTTGTGCAAAACCACTGCACAGAGCAGGTGAGTATGACATGTCTGTTATACACATTTAAAAAAAAAAAGCAAGCCTTTAATATAATTTTAGGTACTTTTTGTAAGTGCATCCTTTTCTTTTTCTTCTTTTCCTCTGTCTTCTCAAGGTTTTAGCCCAGCTATATGCCTTTATAATGCTTTTTATTTTCCCCTTTCCTCCTATTGCTTCTCAAGGGCACATAGCAGCCAGACACTTTTTTTAAGTGCTGTAAATGCACCCGTTTCCTATTTCTCTTCTGGGGTGCTGGTGATGAGGAGGAGTATTGGATTACTGGCAGTGAGGAGGGGGGTTGGGGTGCTGGTAGTGAGGAGAAGAAAAATTGATGTAGCTTCCCTTGGAAGATTTTACCCTTTTCTGATACTAGGGGAAAATTGTGAGATCAGCTGCCACCATCCCTAAAGAAGCCAAAATTTCCTGGTGGAGGCTTGATTTCTAAAACTAGAAGTATAGCTGCAGAGGAAAACCTACTGCCAAAGGCTGGCTGCCCTTGCACAACATATGGGGCTGAGCTGCCAAATGGATGTATAAATCTTACCACCAGGGGGAAGGGCAGGCAGCAGTAAAGTTTAGTGTTTAATTCTAAAGTCATAAGCTTCCTGCTCTTCCCCTTTACTTAAAAAGGGCATTCACGCTTAAAGTGGTAAAAGCAGAGATTTTTTTTAGCTTAATGGATTCTATACATTAAGATAAAAAGCCTTATGTGTGCAGCAGCCCCCCCCCAGCCCCCCTTATATTTACCTGAGCCCCATCTCTATCCAGTGTTGTCCATGAGTGCCTTGGCCATCCGGGACTCTCCCTACTGATTGGCTGAGACACAGCAGCGGCACCATTGGCTCCTGCTGCAGTCAATCAAGCTCAGTTAGACAATCAGAGAGAGGGGGCAGGGCCAAAACATGGCTCTGTGTCTGAATAGACACACTGAGCTGCAGCTCGGATTGGGTGCCCCCATAGCAAGCTGCTTGCATTGGGGGCACTCAAAAGGAGGGAGGGGCCAGGGGCTGCCCTGTGCAAAACCACTGCACAGAGCTGGTAAGTATAACATGTTTGTTACTTTAATAGAAAAAAAAAGGCAGAGGTTGTACACATGGAGGCAGTAGTTTTTTTTTTTTTTTAACATATGCTTTTCATTTACATTTATTTTATTTTATTTTTATTCATTAAGCCTTCCCTGCCCTACTGAATCAAACATGGACAATGACAGCAATGTCCTATGCAAAAATAAAAAAGAGGCAAAATAAGGCCATGAGCTAAAACATTGCCTTTACATAAGTGGCGATACAAGGAATCCCACCTTGAAGGTTGGACTAAAGAGAGGAATGACCCTAATGTATAAAGAGGACTTTTCTGAAGTACAAGTCGAATCAGATCAAAAGGTCAATGGTTTCTGAAACAAGATAAAAAGAGCAGAAAAATGGCCTTTGATAGTTGTGAGAGCCAAACACTTGTCCAAACCCAGACATTTTCCCACCCATCACCACTATTTTTATATGTTAATTGTTGTTGTTTTTTTTTAACATTATTTACATTAACATTTATAACATATTTATTATCATTGTAATTTTTTTATTATTTCTTTCTTATAAGTTTGTCCCTGCCATGGTCAAGCAAACATGGTGGGCAAGACGAGCAAAGCCTTGTACACACTATTTTGTTTAAAGAAAAAAAAATTGAAGAGTTTGGGAGGAGCCGCTGTACTAACTATGCAACGTTAGTATATCCATCTCTCCCCCTGGGCAGAACACACCAGCCAGTGTTCTCAGTCATTGGCTGAGATCGCTGATCGGATGCTGATCATCAGACCTTTTTCGGCCGTGCCGAACGGCTGGCTTCTGTTTGGCTGCCGTACACACAGGCCAAATGTCAGCCGGTTTCTATTGCTAATGCCGCCCGATATCTGGCCCGTGTGTGCGGCCCTCAAGGCTGTAACTAAAATGCTTACAAATGATCATATCCATGAACTACTGGGTGTCAAGGATGCATCAATGGCTGGAGGTGATTGATATTGCACTTGAGATACTAGTCTCCTCTGCTGCATATGTTGTGTCAGAGACAGCCAACACTGGGGGGAATTTGTGACAGAGAATAAAAATTGTAATAACCTGGGATAAGGGTGTGTGCTGATTTGTGTATTTTTGCATGTTTTTTTATTGAGATACTGCAACAGAAAAAAAAAGCTACTCTTGAATAAATTACCAGCAACAACCGCCTGTTGCAGTCTAATCACTCCAAACTAAAAGTTATAATCTAGAAAGAAATTGGCATGTGGCAGTACATTTTTAATGTGGGAACATTGTCCAAAATGTATTAAAGACAAAAATGACATGCAGTTGTTTTACTACAACAATTAAGAGACCACATATGACATAGATGTATAATTTTAGGCTAACAATAACTAGAAAGAGCATAGGTAGGGGTTTTACTACAACAATGAAAAGACCACAGAGGATAAAGCAGTGTAAAATTAGCCAGTATCAGGTCAATTATAAATCACAATTTTAGCCCCAAATGTTCTAAAGACAGAGAGTATAGGTATGGGTTTCACTACAGGAATTGAAAGACCACAGACCACAATAGCAATTTTAGGCCAAAATTTACTACAGAGAAAGAGCACAGACTGGGACTTTACTACAATAATGAAGATTCTGCAGAGGACACAGCAGTGTAACAATTTCAATCGGGATAACAGGTTCAGATGTTTTGTGACTATCCTTTCATTTATCTATAGGGGTTGCAGGGGTAGGGTGAATGTATAATTGCTGCATATACCATGCTTTAATCCAATGTTATTAACCACTTGAAATCTGCGCTAAAGCCGAATGACGGCCACAGCGTGGACCTGAATTGCCGGAAGGCCGTTAATAGACGTCCTCCCCTTCGCGTGCGGCCCGGGCTGTGAGCACCGAGTCACTGAGACTCGGGTAATCACAGATCTGAGTAAGGGGCCGGTCCCGGCCCCTTACCACATGAAAAGCTGTTGGCCAATGACAACTGATCAAGTGATGTAAACAAAAGCTTGGTAATCGTTATTTTCTCTCCTCACACTGACAGCGTGAAGAGAAAAAAAAGACGATTACCTGCTTATGTGCAAGGGACATCGGTCCCGAAGAGGAAGAGGCAATTCTGCCTCATCTGTGCCAATCAATACCCGCTGCCAGTGCCACCTGCCATTTCCACCTGCCAGTGCCCACAGTGCCCACCAGTGCCACCTATCAATGCCCACAAGGGCCACCTATCAATGCCCACCAGCGAGCCAATCAGTACCTCATCAGTGCCACCTAGCAGTGCTGCCTAACTGTGTAACCTACCAGTGCTGATTAGTGCCCATTATTGCCACCCATCAGTGCCCATTATTGCCACCCATCAGTGCCCATCACTGCCACCCATCAGTGTCCATCACTGCCACCCATCAGTGCCCATCACTGTCAGCTATTAGTGCCACCTATTAGTGCCACTTCTCAGTGCCCACCAGTGCCACCTTTTAATACCCTTCAGTGCCACCTCTCAGTGCTCATCAGTGCCACCTATCAGTACCCACCAGTTCCGCCCCATCGGTGCCCATAACTGTTGCCCATCAGTGCCCATTAGTGCAGCCCATCGGTGCCCATCAGTGCAGCCCATCGGTGCCCATCAGTGCAGCCCATAAGTGCCCATCAGTGCAGCCTACAGGTGACCATCAGTGCCCCCCTACCAGCGTACATCAATGAAGGAGAAAAATGACCTGTTTGCAAAATGTTATAACAAGATATAATTTTTTTTTTAAAGTTTATAAAATATATATATATTTTTAAACAAAATATAAAAAGGTGACCAAATACCACCAAAAGAAAGCTCTATTTGTGGTATTTTTTTAAATAAAAATGTAATTTGGGTACAGTGTTGAATTACCGCGCAATTGTCATTCAAAGTGCATCAGCGCTGAAAGCTGAAAATTGGTCTGGGCAGGAGCGGGGTTTAAGTGCCCAGTAAGCAAGTGGTTAAAAATGACCTTCGCGTTTTAAAATTCAATGCAACATGGCAACCTGGAGATGTTCTGTACACAGTTGGTATTCAGAATGCCCCAGGAAATGTAATTTTCTGCTTGTATAATTAGCTCATTGATTTTCTCAGAAGTATGTACTACGATACAAGTTAAATTTTAAGCACCCCACGCAATAGGAATTTCAGTTTTAGTGAGATACCACCCAAAGGTTAAATACTTCTAAAGGGGTGCAGATCATGCCTCTTTTCTCATTAGAACACTGGGGGAGCACCAGCTGAATATAATGAACTGGTCCTTCCCATTCAGAGTCAGTACCCAAAGGACATGGTGAAACAAGTGTTTTTTTTTTTATCAAAAAAGTGGAGTTAAGTATAAATTATAACAAACATGGACTTTGAAATAGCCCTATTTCCAACGGGTACATAACCAAGCATTTATAAATCCTAACAGCATGAATATACAAATTGTGTTACTTGTAATAGAACAATAACCTACTGGTGAGGTGACATCTACTGCATGCATGTCCCTCACAAAACCTGGCAACAATTCTAAAACTGTCAAAATTGGAGGTCAGCCATACATTCTGGACAATATATTTTTACTGTATAGCACTACTTTTACCAAAATAATTCAAAACGTTTTTGTATCCTCCAGGACTCTGCTGCGATAGCCTCTGATTGGCTACCACAGCGATCAGTCACTGTATAGTCCACCTATGTGTTTTTTCTCCTCTAAGGCCGGGTACTAACGAGCAAACATGTACGGTGAAACCGGTCCGTCGGACCGTTTTCACCGTACATGCCTGCCAGAGGGCTTCTGTACGATGGTTGTACTAACCATCGTACAGAAGTCCGCGCGTAAACATTACGCGGGGCGTGTCCGCGTCGTCGCCGCGATGATGACGCGGCGATGACGCGGCGACGTGGACGGGCCTGCCATTTAAAGGCTTCCACGCATGCGTCGAAGTCATTCGACGCATGCGAGGGACGGCGGGCGCTCGGACATGTACGGTAGGTCTGTACTGACGACCGTACATGTCCGAGCGGGCAGGATTCCAGCGGACGGTTTTAAAACACGTCCAGGAATATTTGTCTGCTGGGAAAAGGCCCGGCGGGCAAATGTTTGCTGGAATTCGGCCCGCTCGCGCCTACACACGACCGAACATGTATGCTGAAACTGGTCCGCGGACCAGTTTCAGCATACATGTTTGGTCGTGTGTACGGGGCCTTAAAGAGAGGAAAATATACATAGGGGGTTATTTACGAAAGGAAAATCCACTTTGCACTACAAGTGCACTTGGATGTGCAGTCGCAGTAGAACTGGGAAGAACGGGGAAGATCTGAAATGAGGGGAAGCTCTGCTGATTTTATCATTCAATCATGTTCAAGCTAAAATGCAGTTTTCATTTCCTTGCATGTCCCCCTCAGATCTACAGCGACTGCACTTTCAAGTGCACTTGTAGTGCAAAGTGGATTTGCCTTTCATAAATAACCCCCATTGTATATTTTTCTTCCTGCAATAGAAAAGGAAAAAAGTTACCAAAAACGTGTGTGCTACATTAAAAAAAAAAAAAAAATAGCTAGATCAAGGTTTGATTAGGGTAGTGCCAGGGTAATGATCAGAGTCAAAGGTCAGGGTCAGTGTATTAAAACAAAATGATTCATTTAGTATCAGTGTCAGTGTAAGTTTCAGTTTTAGGTGGGAGAAAAAGCAAACAAAAAAAAAACAACAATTGTTCCTGCATCCCACAAAGGGTACAAACAACAAATAACATATGCATATGTGGTATCGCCTTAATCGTCAAGAACAGGAAAATAATAATAAGTTGCGAGATCAGATTGCTATGCCAAACCCAAGTCCATTCTGTATAATCATCTGTGTATGGTCACCCTAACGGACTTGACCTCCCTCTGGAGTAGATGGCTGGCTGATATACCAGACCTTGATGGAGATGACTGGTCAGACATCTGGGACTTGACTTAGTCAATTCAACACAGTACTGTACACAGGTCATATTTCACCCTGTATTGAGTTCATAAATGGATTCAAAGTCTCCTCCAAACTGTTGGAGATGTCCTCATACGCTGTCATCCAATATTGGAAAGAGGTGGCCTGTATTATCGTCTCTGTGTCTGGAATTGCCTTTTTCAATCTCTGCATATTTGCCTGTTGTGCTTAGTGGAAGATCTAGTACCTACAATAGCAGAGCAGACAATGCTGGGGCTCCTCATGTTCTATGCCTGAAAAGACATTACCCTCACCTGGAAAAAAACGAATCCCCTACTACCCTACCTACTCTACAATTATATTTTGCCAACAGCTGGTCAACACAACCCTACCCTTGTATAAGGATGCGTATTGGCATAGGGGCTGCTCTAAACAGTTCTCAAAGGTGTGGTTTAAGTGGCTTCAGGACGACTCCACAGCTCAATTGTAGGATTTTTTTTGCTTAGCGTGTTCTTCTATGTTTCATGCAGACTGAGACGAGGGGGAGAAACATATGAGGCCTAATCTGGCCTATACCTAGGCGGCACTGTCTCAGTTCTTCCTTAATGCGGTCAGAGTGAGCCACACACAAGGAGCAGTGGTTTACGTTGGTTACTCTTTTTTTTTTTGTGTGTGTGTTTTCTACTGTTCTCTGATGTAACTCTCTATGTGATCTGCACACGTTTTAGCCCCCGCCTGGGTGCATTTTTCTACCTATACAGTGAATTCAATAAACAGATAAAAAAAAAATAATAATAATAACAATAATAATAAAAATAATACAAAATCAGGATATCCATTACCATTTACCACCAAATGAATAGACATGTGCATACTGAAATATTTTGTTTCGGTATTTCGTTTTTGTCAAAAAAAAATATTTATTTAGTTACTCACGAAAATTTGCTTTTATTCATTTTGTTTCGTTAAAAAATGCATTCGTCCCAAAATCCGAATTAATTAAGGTCAAATCTGTCATTAAAGGCTTATGGTGTCCGTCGAATGTTCTAAGAAGATTTGATGGAGCAGCTAAACTGTACGATGCCACAATTCATACATTTCCGGTCAAATGTTCCGCCTACAAGCTATAGAAGAATTCTAATGTTGTATGACACTAGAAATAATTATATTTATAAATTATTATTACTAGTCAACTAACATTCATATTCTTCTATAGCCTACGGGCAGAGCATTTGACCGAAAATGTACGATTGTGGCGTCGTACAGTTTAGCTGCTTGTCGAATCTTCTTAGAACTTTCGACAGACACCATAAGTCTTCAATGACAGATTCAATGTTTGTATGTTTTTCGCTGCTTCGTTGAATCTTCGTCATTCATGTCGAATGGTCTACCCCAACACCGTCTCTATAATGTCAAATCTTTTCTCTATAATGTTGAATCTTTTCTCTCTATGTCAAATGTCACAGGTTTGATAGACACAGATTGTTATTGTCAGCGTCATGTCGAATCTCCTATCTATATCGAACTGTTGTAGCAATGAAAACGAAAATAAAGCATTTTTTTATGTCGGATGTTTCGGATTTCGGATTCTGTGCGTTCGTTTTCATTTGTTAAAAGGATAACGAAAATGCATTCGGACGAAAACAAATGCACATGTCTACAAATGAATGTCCAATTTGTTCTGAAAAAAAAAAAAAAGGTTATAATCCACCTGGGTACACTAAGTAGTTGTGATGATATGTGCAGTTTTACTAACACTACTAAAACTGTGTTCAGATTTTAAGATTTGTTTTACCCTCCATCATGAAGAGGTTAAATGGCACAGTACTAACATATGTACTATTTAGATATTTATGCTTTCCTTTTGCCAATAGTCAAAGTTTTTGACTTTACTAACACAATTTAATAAATTGGTGTAAATTGGATCTAAAATTAACTGTCAGGCTAGTTATTATTCAATTTGTTTCAACTGCCTAAATTGATGTAGACTGTCAGAGAACAACTTAAGACTCGTACACACGATAGGTTAACCAGAGGACAACGGTCTAAAGGACCGTTGTCCTAGGTTAACCTATGAAGCTGACTGATGGTCTGTCGTGCCTACACACCATCAGTTAAAAAAACGATTGTGTCAGAACGCGGTGACGTAAAACACAACGATGTGCTGAAAAAACGAAGTTCAATGCTTCCAGGCATGCAGCGACTTGATTCTGAGCATGCGTGGATTTTTAACCGATGGTTGTGCGTACTAACGATCGGTTTTGACCTATCGGTTACCAATCCATCGGTTAAATTTTAAAGCAAGTTGTCTTTTTTTTAACCGAAGGTTAAATAACCCATGGGGCCCACACATGATCGGTTTTGACCGATGAAAATGGTCCTTCAGACCGTTGTCCTCTGGTTAACCTATCGTGTGTACGAGGCTTAACTCATATTCTTATAACCCCTTAAAAATCTCCAATTATGGTTCTGTGAATTTCCTCAAGTTTAAAGTGAATGCGCTGGGAGAAATATACTCTCTGCATTACCTTCAGTGATTTTTTTTCCTTAATGCAAACCATTACAACCTTTAATGTAAAAAAAAAAGAAAATTAAAAATTTTCAGCAGCTTATTACTTGCCTCAACACAAACTCCTGATCTATAATGTATTTTACTTTGCTAAACATACAGATTAAAGCAAGCCTTTCATTTAAATACAACAACTTATCAGCCACCAGTTGAGCGACTGGTGAGTTTTTAATGCGTAACACTTTATTACTATAAGGGACATGCAATGTAAATTTGCACCAGACTATAGACACTAGTCTCAACTAGCTCTGTAGGATAGTGGAAATATGGACTGACCTGGGACAGGCAGGGTTATTAAGTTCTCTGTATACGTGACTTACATGCTCTGTAGGTATTGTAATTTACAAATTGATAACATAAACCAATATGATGTTGCTGATAGCCTCGTATATAGCCTTGATAGTACTTAAACGTTTAAGAGTTTTATATATAAAATGAATTTAATTGTGAAAAAAATGAAATCCATATGTATTCAAGTTTCTTTGTAGCCAAACATCATACACTTTTCATAGAGCTGATTGGTGGAAATCTGTGTCCCAGCTGAGAACTTGAAAAAGACATTGGGCTTTTGGATCAATGAAATTGATCATGTTCAGTGCAGACATCATTTGCAATCTGCATCCTGACCAATCAATACGTTAGTTCAGCGAAGCAAAGCTCAATGAAACCTTGTAAAAGGGGGTGGGGAGGATTCTGCGATTACAAAGCTTAATAAGGGAACACTTGATGCATTTCAGCAGTTAAGGTTTTCAGGCTGTCCTGATTGCTTATGTATGAACTGATTTGCATTTAATGAGTGCATTTAAGAGACATACGGGTGTAATTTGCACGCTCTCCATTATCTGTGCTCAAGGGCACGTATTAAAACTGAGCAGAAAAGTGGGTATAGGTATGCAAATCAAATGCAGGGATATGTAAAATGAATTAATTGATGAAATGTTAATAGAAGTCAAGAGGGTAGGTAAAAAAAAAAAATCAACACATTTTCCTAAATGAAATCATAAATATTCACTTAATGAGTATTTATATTAAAGAGCTGCTCGCTTTTTGGAAACAAATGAAGGATAAATTGTATTGAAGGAGGTTTAAGTGATTTTGATGGGATACTAAGCAAATTTGGGAAAATTGCATGATATTTTAGATTAAAGATTCGATACATATCACTCCTACTTATCTTTGCTTGGGAGTCCATGTGACTGTATCTGATGCCCTTGGCACTTTACTAAGAACATTCGTTGGGCATAGCAAATCACACAGAAAATAGCCAAGTAAAAAAGTCCACTAAACCAGATTGTGTGTGATATGTCTCCTGGTGTTTGCCGAGCAAGGAATTCCTTATGTTAGTCATTAGGTTGCACCTAAATCAGCATTCCTTCTATATATTTCTGAGCAATTACTATGTTCTGATACTGCACACCAGCTCTCAGGTATACATTCAAATACACCTATCATAGACTTGAAATCTTTGCTTTGCTGTAAACTCCTTTTTAAATATGCCTAGCATCAATATGCAAAGAAACTCTTTCTTTATGAGTCTCCCATATTTCTCTGCACAGCAGGCTTCAGACTAAGAGGGAGTGGAACCACTTTGAGCCAATGCAATATAATGCATTGCATAGTACTGCCAGTCTAACACTGGGATCTTGCTGACGGAAGAGCAGAATGAACAGAATTGAGACCTCATTCACATTGTAAGGTCCTTTATTGCTTAAGGAGGAGCTCCAGGCTCCTTCAAAAAAAAATTAAAAGTCAGCAGCTACAAATACTGTAGTTGCCGACTTTTATTTTAAGGCACTTACCTGTCCAGGAATCCAGCAAGGTCCTTTTCAATCAGCTATCGGGTGCTGGTGACTAAGAGAAACCGGCTGTGAAGCCTTGTGGGGGAAGGGGGGGGTGATATTCTGCCTTAGTTTATCGTGGAGAACTGAGCTGGAAATGGAAGCAGGTACATCTCACAACCAGGTACCCTCCCTCCCAAATCGCCAAATGTGGCAGCGGAAGTGGGGGGCAGACAAGCAAAGCTTCCCCTTTTGGGTGGAGCTCCGTTTTAATGAGTAGGCTAGGAAAAATTCAGTGGACAAGCTGCATTGCTTAGATATAATTCAGAAAAGTGAGGTTCTAAATATGCTCTACAGCAGGCAGCAGTGTGTGGACAGGATTACAAATGCTGTGGCAGGTAGTAGGTGCTATCTGAATAAGCCTTGCTGCCAGTGCATGCTTAATACTATACAGTTTCATAATTTCATTGTTGGCACTGTGTTATGAGTAGATCATGGGCATTTTCTTATGCCAGATGCAGGTGTTGTAAATTTTGAAAACTGCTAATAAAATTGGACGTCTCTTTCATATTCTAATGTTTCATCATAACTTTTTAGTGAGTTTTAGGCCCCTTTCACATGGAAGTCATAATTTACTGATGTTTGCTCAGGTGTGTACTGGTCGGATCGGATGCTTTTTATCATCTTTACTCACTGTGAGTTTTCAGCTTTAGCTTTTTAGTGACTGTGTGACTTGACGTACTATGCCTTAAAGCGGAGGTTCACACAAAAAGTGAACTTCCGCTTTTTGGAACCCTCCCCCCCTCCGGTGTCACATTTGGCACCTTTCAGGGAGAGGGGGTTCAGATACCTGTCCAAGACAGGTATTTGTACCACTTCCTGGTTCTCACTCCCATTGGAGTCCGGCCCCCCTACGTCACCCCCCGCTGTCTTCTGGGAAACACTGTTCCCAGCAGAGAGCGGGGACCAATGACGTGCGCCGCGATACTCGTGCATGCACAGTAGGGACCCGGGCAGTGAAGCCGCAAGGCCAGGATGGCGGCGGAAGCAGCTGAGGACCGAGCGATTGCTCAGCCTCGTCTGCTGAAATCGCGGGCGCACTGGACAGGTAAGTGTCCATTTTTTAAAAGTCAATAGCTGCAGGCTTTTAAAATAAAAATCTGCAGGACCTCCGCTTTAATGACTGAATATCAGTGTTGATTAAGCCAATGTGTGTATAGACTTCTGATACCTCCATAATGGCAAAATGTATGCCCTGGACTTCCATTGACATCCATATTTTTGGAAACGTCCACATTGCTCATATGGGAACAATCATACACATTGTGGACTTCCTTTACCCTGCAAAACTCAGTATGGAGGTGCTCATAATATTCGCCCATTGAGGTTCAGAGTATAGAGCTCTTAGGGATCGGTTCATAGGGATACATAGTTCTGGTCCCATAATCCAGCTGACCTATTGGTTTAGTGCAGGTCCATCACCCACAGGTGCAACATCTGGGGAGTCTGTTCCACGGTAGTGGTCTCAGCCGTGATGTGCCAATTCCCTGGGGAGGTAGAATCACTGGGGGTTAGGTATTAGAAAAGGTTGGCTCATATTTTTAGGGGGTACTGTCTCAGAGGCGGGATGAGTCCTGCAATCTAGAAGGGCACGGCAATATTGAGGGACACTACACTTTATTGGAGCCATAATCTACCACATGCACATTGCTATGCTGTTTCTTTAATAAATCCATTTTGAGAGTAAGCCTGTGGCTGTTCACGTTTATCTCTTCTTTTAACTTTTCTGAATAATATGCATTGTGAATACATCCTGCCCTAATGACGGGTGTCACTCCAATCTAAACAATATCAGACTTCCCATCAAATTTGTATTTTATTTTTCTAATGTTGAGTATAGATGAGTATGGATTAGTATCAGGCCTCGTACACACGGCCGAGGAACTCGACGTGCCAAACACGTCGAGTTTCTCGGCGAGTTCAGCCCTGAAGCCGCCGAGGAGCTCGGCGGGCCGAGTTCTCCCATAGAACAACGAGAAAATAGAGAACATGTTCTCTATTTTCTCGACGAGTTCCTCGGCAGAATCCGGCTCTGACCGAGTTTCTCGCTGAATTCTGCCGAGAAACTCTGTCGTGTGTACGAGGCCTAATTCTTCTTCATTGACAGTATTGTAATATACTTATTTATGCAAACATGCTTATAGACAATTAAACACGTACATGTGAGTAAATTACTGCACTCAAATGAAAAATGTTCTATTTTTGTCTTACTGTTCTGTACTTATTGCTATATTATTGATCTTTATTTAGCTGTGTGCAATGTCCCATAGACAACAATGCATCTCATTTCAGATCGGTAAGCAGCTCTGCATTTTTTACTCCCGTGTGCAAGAGACCTTAAAGTGGTGAAAAAGTAGGACATCTATTCTGCATCTGAGTGATTTCCAATGGCTAGGATCTCCCTTGAGCCTTTGCTTCATTTGATTTTGGTCCAGTCCCTTAGCTTTAAGTGATCATCCCGAAGGGACACTCAACAAGGTTCAGTGTAATTATGATATTAAAATACTGTCAATATTTCTAGCAAGGTTCTCATTAATCCAGGTCATGGTAGCGTTAGTGGGTACATAATCACATTCAGCTGGACTTGTTCTGTAATGTTAAAGATGTTTTGTAGCTTTCCCAAGCCAACGTATTTAGCATTACAGAACAATTCCCATCAAATGTGACTTCTACTAGCTATACTGGGAATATTCTATTTCCATTTAAATTAAATATTTATTTGGGCTCAGTGTGTTGTGTAATTTGAAAATTCAGAACTGCTGGGAACTCTGCTGTCTATTCAAGCATGTTTCACTTGGGATTAGTCTTATGTCAGGGATACAGAGAACAATAATTTGTTCAGTACAACCATACATCCATTATTTGCTCTTTTTCTAAACACATACAAACTCTATATACACTCAGTGATCTACTCTATTGAGCTTAAAGCATAACTTTTTTTTGGTTTGCATAGCATTGAAAAGAGTTAACGTGTATGTATAGACTGACCTGAACTACTCACAGGATTCAAATATACAGTATGAACAGAGCAATGGAGGAGTACAATAAAATTAAAGAGGGAGTGGGCTATCAAGCCAAAGTATTTTTTTTTTTTTTAAAGACACTTCACCTTACCAATGTCATTGTCGGGGGGGGGGGGGGTTACCAAAACTGGATCACGTAGAATATGATACAGCTGAGCATAGTAACCAATCAGCTTCTAGGTTTTATTGTCAAAGCTTAATTGAATAAGCTGAAGTTAGAAGCCAATGTGTTACAATTCAGAACTGCACCATATTCTGTGCACACACCAGTTTTAGTAAATTTTCCCCTATCACTGCAAAGGGCATCCAGCAATTTTTACTCACATTATCTGCTGTGCTCCTTGGTAGCTCCTTCACAGCCAGCCCTGAAATGAGCTTTTTTGCCAATAAAGGGGTGGGTTGATATTACCACCCCTGTTGTGTGACAGGGCCCAAGCTTAGCTATTGGCTTCTAGGCCAGGGCACCATCATAGAGAAGTAGGTCTTATGCTACTCCATAACTGGAGGTGTTGGGTATTCTTGCTGCAAGGGAAGTGAATAGAGGCTTTGAGGGATGCCTTTTGCATAAAGACTTTGCTTTGTGTCTCTTTAAATGGACAAACTAGAGATGCACTTAAATACACATTGAAGTGAGCATAAATTATGCTAACTTGGCCTTACAGTTAACATGATCACCTAGCATGCCTAGTGATAGCACAACACCCAGTTTGCACATGTCTTAAAATGTAATTCAAAGCTAATCTTAAAAATGTCCCCTCCCCAAACCCTAAGGCCCCGTACACACGATAGAATCCATCCGCTGAAAAATCCCAGCAAATGGGTTTCAGCGGATAGATCCTATGGTGTGTACACTCCAGCGGATCTGTTTCCGCGGATATTTCTCCCCTGGGATGGATTCCAGCAGATCGAATATTTGCTGACATGCCAAACAAATCCATCTGCTGGAATCCATCCCAACGGATGGATCCGCTGGTCTGTATAGACTCACCGGATCCATCCGTCCGAAGGGATCCCCCGCATGCGTCGTAATGATTCGACGCATGCGTGGAATTCCTTATATGACAGCATCGCGCACGTCGCCGCGTCATAATCGCGACAACGGCGCGACACGTCATCGCCAGAGGATTTCGGCGCGGATTTCAATGCGATGGTGAGTACACTCCATCACATTAAAATCTGCTGAAATCCTCGAGAGGATTTATCCGCGGAAACGGTCCGCTGGACCGTATCCGCGGATAAATCCTCCCGTGTGTATGGGGCCTAACACCCATTCTGTATAACATGTGTAAGAAAGATCTGTATAGTTTGTTGTTTTCTGGTCAGGTCACGTACTGTAATCTTCCCTGTGTCAGCCAGCTCCGGTGATGTCACCCATAGGCTTACTTGGCCTTGGCCATGCTCCTTCTTTTACCTTGAAGCCTCCGCTGGCTGACATGGGGGAGCCGGATCACGTGCCTGGCCTGAAGTGGACTGAAACTAGGTAAGTATACAGATCTTTCTTACAGAGATTGGTTAGTATAGGTGTTAGGAGGGGAGGGAGAATTTTAAGTTTCTAGACTAGTTAGGTATATCCTAGGTTCTAATTTTGGACTTTACTTCTCAGAATACTACTGAAATTATCTTAGTCACAGCCAACCTCCTCTTGGTGACCTTGTAGACTGCATACATCATGCTACAGTGGCTACTGCTCTGATCATGCTGGGGATGACATGATAGCAACAGAAACCTTCACATTCCTAATCTCACTGCTTGAAAACATTTAAAGCTTTGAGGTCACACTCTGCATGTGACAATCTCTGAAGCTGCTGTTCCATACATTCCCTGCATGGCAAAACCCTGCTGCAAATACAAAGATTACAGGCTATCAACTGGTCCCAGTTACAGATCTAATGATGATGCATTCAATGTCTGGATTCTGTTTGATAATAGTAATACTTTGCCACAATCCAAACCTATCAAACCTATGCAATTTAGCTTTTACCAATAGAAATAGTATTTTTTCTTGTCATTGTATAGTACAGTATAATACATCACTTTACGGATTACATAAAACCAGATCACATCAGTATTCATTTGTACTCTTTATGTATTGAGGTTTGATAAGACTTGATTTTTGTTTTTTACGCAAGGCAGGAATGCTTCTTTGGAATTCACGTCATTCTTTTTCTTCATTTATTATACTAGAAATCAAAGCAATGCTCGCATGTTCACTGACTTTGTATAAGAAGGGCACGTCTACATGTAACTATGATTGTTGCTCTTTCTCTGGCTCCTTGATTTTGATGTAATGTCTCTTTGTGAGAATGCCTGAGAATGCCTGGTACATTAGAGCACAGAAAACCTCTTATTCCTCATAAACCTCTTCCCTCTGGAGCACTCATCTTGATGATTTTCTTCCCTTCAGCAACAGATGCTTGACATTGACTATTGTACAGTAATCCCACACCACTCTTGTCTCATGGCGGTGAATTCTGATGACTTTTCCCTGACCTGTCTAGATGTCTTTCTGAATAGTTCTATGTTTTCCGTTATGCTGATTCATCTGTTAATCTCTTTGTTGTCAGACTGTGACACATAGGAGAGTGGTGCTTATTTGAAAAAGCTTGTTTTGGAACATTAAAGAAGTACTTTCAAAGTCACTATTAGCCGAATTCACGTAGATTGGCGCATCTTTGTGCCGGCGTAGCGCATCTCATATGTGCTACGCCAACGTAACTCTGAGAGGCAAGTGCAGTATTCACAAAGCACTCGCTCCCTATGTTGCGCCAGCGTAGCGTAAATTGGTCGGCGTAAGCCCGCCTAATTCAAAGTAGGAAGGTAGTGGGCGTGATACATTTAAATTAACCGTGACCCATGTAAATGAAAGGCCGAACGAACGGCGCATGTACTCCCTAGGATACGACGGCTCAATGCCTACGACGTGAACGTAACCTACGCCCAGCCCCATTCACGTACGAATTACGTAAACGATGTAAAATCCGACAGCTGTTCAGTCGTCCATACCTTTGGGATGCGCCTCCTATAGGTGGAATAACTTTATGCCGGACGTACGCCTTACGTAAACGGCGTATACTACTGCAACGGGCGCAAGTACGGTCGTGAATTGGCGTATGCCGGTCATTTGCATATTCGATGCGTAAATCAAATGCATAGTTACGCTGGCCATGCCTAGAATATGTAAATCAGCTAGATACGCCTATTCACGAAAGTACGCCCGGCCATCGCAGTAAAGATACGCCGTTTACGTAAGGGGTTTTCAGGCGTAAAGATAAACCACCAAAAAGATAGCGCAGCCAATGTTAAGTATAGACGTCGGAACCACGTAAAATTTTTCAAATTTTACGTCGTTTGCGTAACTCGTCCGTGAATGGGGATGGCCGTAATTTACGTTCACGTCAAAAGCATTGACGATTTGCCGACGTCATTTGGAGCATGCGCACTGGGATACGTCCACGGACGGCGCATGCGCCGTTCGATCGAAAAGTCATTTACGTGGGGTCACACTCTATATGCATAAAACATGCCCACAGCTTCAACATTTGAGTTAGGCGGGCTTACGCCGGCCCTAATACGCTATGCCGCCGTAACTAATCTTTGACAATACCATACTCGCCTCTCAAAGTTACGGCGGCGTAGCGCATAGGAGATACGCTATGCCCGCCTAAAGGTATGTGAATCTAGCCCATTCTGTGTACAGAACAACTCCATGTAGCCATATTGCATTGCATTTATAGAAAATTACAACTGCTGCAAATTAAAAAAGATAGGTAATTTTTAGTAACATTCAATTACAATATGACTTGTATCGCAATTGTACACACTATATTCTTTTTTCTTTATTTGCTATTTTTTTTCCTCCACGAAAGTGGAGTTACTCTTTACGTATACTTTTCTTTAACTGTGGTAACATTGAAATTACCGTTTTCTAAAAGCATACATATGTAAGGAGGGGGGAAGGTGAAAAAAAATGCATTATTTCTTGAAGTCATGTTAATTTATTATGGCTTTTGTTGTATCATAAGGTATAGACTGTGCTGGTTAGGCTGTGCCTTAGGCCCTGCAGCTGCAGAGCTAAGTGCTCCAAAAGTTATGAAAGGTGATGGAAAGTTCTAAAGAACAAGAAAATAATGGTAGTAGACAGGGGCTGAACGTGTATAGTCAGAGAAAAGGATATAAATAAAGACAGAGGAGAGAGTGAAGGGGACAATTGACATTCACACCCAGTGATGGCTAAGGCCCTGACAACAAAAAGTAAAGTTCATACCTAGCCAAAAGTTAATTTTTTTTAGATTTGAATATGAAGACGATTCAAATTTTAATTGCTGTCTTTGTCCCCACTAGGTAAACTTGCACTATTAGTTCTGGTGACCATTGTCATCAAGACAGAAATTAATGGAAAATCCAAAATGTTTAAAAACCAGGACAAGAGTGCTACTATTTAACAGGACTATTATGTCTTGTGCCATCTAATCTATGTTTATATAGGGAGAGGTTTTGACTTATGCCGCGTACACACGATCAGTCCATCCGATGAAAACGGACCGATTGACCGTTGTCATCGGTTAACCGATGAAGCTGACTGATGGTCCGTCGCGCCTACACACCATCGGTTAAAAAAAAACGATCGTGTCAGAACGCGGTGACGTAAAACACAACAACGTGCTGAAAAAAAACGAAGTTCAATGCTTCCAAGCATGCGTCGACCTGATTCTGAGCATGCATGGATTTTTAACCCATGGTCGTGCCTACTAATGATCGGTTTTGTCCTATCGGTTAGGAATCCATCGGTTAATTTTAAAACAAGTTGCCTTTTTTTTAACCGATGGTTAACTAACCGATGGCGCCCACACACGATCGTTTTTGACCGATGAAAACGGTCCATCAGACCATTCTCATCAGTTTAACCGATCGTGTGTACGCGGCATTAGAGGTACAATCAAACTGTGCAATACACTGTAAATATCACAAACATTCATATGTAATTTTATGTTCAATGTTATTTTATGTTCAATGTTATTTTATGGCACTTATAAGAACCCATCTATATGATTATGCTTGTTCTTTGTTAACAAGGGTGCTGTGATCAAGCATCAATCCAGCAAATATATGTGTAGATTATACATTTCTACAGTTTCATACGTTTCTTTACCTGTTATGGGCTGAGCCATCATTTAGAATAGTTCTGCAAATGTACTTCCCAATTTCATTATCAAACATTAGTGTCACCACAGTGGAAGCCTGCACAAGATTAAAAACGATTTTAAAGGCCTCATTAAGTACGAACATCGGCCTTCTTCATTGAAGTTAGTTTGATTTTTAAACCATAAGAGCATTAAGTTATCCTCTCCGTTAAAGGTTACGCTTACACTATAAAATGGGCTCTGAATGAGTTTTGTAAAAGCGCTTTTAGTGTGCAGAATATGTTCAAAATTATACCAAAGACTGCTTATATGTACACATACATACAGCTGCTTCTGAAAAATGTTAGATACATACTGGATGTATAGTCATGCTGTTATTGTAGTAAGGTTTAGCTTATCTTTAGCGTGAAATCCCATCTGTTATCTCAAACATATGTGACTGGAGTGCATACCTCCCACATTTTTACTTTGTGTATTCCCTTTGATCCCAAGAGGTAGATACAGTAGGCATGGATTTCAAACAATTTCGTTACACCCATCACAAAGTTATAAATTACTTAAAAGTTGGATGATTACTATCACAGACAGGGAGAGATGAAGAAGAAAGAAAAGTCCAAACTCTCAGGAGAATACACAGATGAGCTGCCACCACTCAGAAATGACCAGTTTGTAAAAGGTAGACATTTCTGAAAAATCTAATAAGAAAGTTCAACTATCCATCAGATAATATGTTAATAGTGCTAGTTTTTGCAAGCACACACACTTAAAAAATGGGAAGTACATATATGCAAAAAAAAAAAATACAAATGATATACATACAAGCAAATTACTAGGAATACAAATACAGAATGATTGTCTAAGTACTCTGATCCAGGGGCTAGTATAGAAATATGTGTTGCATACTTGACCCCAAGAACTTTAGACATTTATTGGATTGGCCACTGTATATAAATGGTGGATTGGTCACTGTATATAACAGGCAGGCCTGCCACCCTATTGTTTTTTGGTTTTGTTTTATTGAATTTGCATGAGACATATCTCATTTGTGATGCTGTCGATATTTTAAGTGACGGCACACTTTCCTTTGCATTTATTACCGCTAGGAAGTTGCCTGCACAAATCAATGGTGGGCTGGAAGGGCCATATGTATCCCATCTCAACTTTCAAGGGGTGCACTTGGGGTAATTTTCATTACCACTGCAGCAATATACACCATTTTATCTGAAATAATAGATCAGGGAAGATTCTTTACTCAGAGAACATAACTACAATGGGTAAATAGGTCTAAACCTTGTTCATGGTGTATATAATTTGACAAAATACAAAAATTGTATGCATAACTTTTGACACAGGCTTAGGCTAATCAATGCATAAACATATCCTCATCAAAGCATATTCCCTTTCGTTAACATGCAGTGTTAAAGCAGTGTTTCCCAACTCCAGTCCTCAATGCACACCAATAGGTCATGTTTTCAGGATTTCCCTCAGATGAAACGGCTGTGGTAATTACTAAGGCAGTGAAACTGATCAAATCACCTGTGCAAAATAATGGAAAGCCTGAAAACATGACCTGTTGGTGTGCCTTGAGGACTGGAGTTGGGAAACACTGTGTTAAAGGGAGATCTATATGATATGGCAGTGATGGCGAACCTTGGCACCCCAGGTGTTTTGGAACTACATTTCCCATGATGCTCATGCACTCTGCAGTGTAGTTAGGCATCATGGGAAATGTAGTTCCAAAACATCTGGGGTGCGAAGGTTCGCCATCACTGTGAAATGGTTACAAATCCAGTTATATTTCATTTTAACCTGAAATGTTTTAGCATTAGGATAGTTTTTTTTAAGTGAACCAATCAAATAGTAAATACTTTATTAGCCAGCTGAAGACTTTGGGCTTATCCCCCATACCCTAAAAAATCCCTGTTGCTGTTAAAAATTTAACTTTCATACTTTCTAAACAGTGCACAAAAGATTCATGTATTAACATTGTTGAACTGTATTCACTATGATTCAGTTAGGTGTGGAACTTCACATAAGTTGTTAGTTAATGCAACCTTACAAGTAAAATTATTTTTTTCAAATACAGTTTGTTCCAATTTAACTAATTAACCACTTCAGCCCAGGAAGGATTTACCCTCTTAATAAATAGGCAATTTTTTGCGATATGGCACTGCGTTAAATTAGCTCACAATTGTGCGGTTGTGCAATATTATATCCAAATTAAATTGACGTCCTCTTTTCCCCACAAATAGAGCTTTCTTTTGGTAGTGTTTGATCACCTCTGCGGTTTTAATTTTGTGCGCTATATACATAAAAAGCATTGGACAATTTTGAATATAAAACATACCCAGTAAAAAATAAAATTTCTTCATCAATTTGTATTCCGCTACATATATATATATATTATAAGCGTATATTTATTGGTTTGTGCAAAAGTTATAGCATCTACAAAATAGGGGATACATTTATGCCATTTTTTATTGTAGCGCCTGTGTAATTTATGGTACTGGTGCTAGTTAAATTTAAGGGTAGATCAGAGTGTAGTTAAACTCTGATCCAGATTGTTAAGTACAAAACAGGGTCTCTGTCTCAGCTTGGCTGTGCTGTGGGCTTATTCTGTTGTACTGGGGTGTTCTTCGGGGAGCCAGTGAGTGACTGGGTTCCCACTTCTGAAGATCCCAAGCTGTACTGCTGTTCGGTGGGGAGTCAGTCTGAGGAGCGCCAGTGAGAGGCTGGTGGTCCAAAAGGGTCTGGACAAACCACCGGGGATCAAGGTAGCCGCACACTGAGGGATTGATCTCCTGTCAGTCGGCACCTGGGCAACAAGTTGAAGGAGATCCAGGCGTAACTTATCCAAGGAGGGATATCTACAAGAATTCAATCCAGAGAGGGCCTGTGGCAGAGGTATCTTTCTGAGGCTCACTGAGGGAGGATCGGGCGGAGACTATTTCCTCAAGTTCAAGTTCACCAAGGATGGTCTGTGGCAGAGACTTAATCCTTCAATTGTCCAATTGATACTCCGGCTGCCAAGTCAGTGAGAGAGGCCTGTCCGGGTACACTAAACCCACTTCGGCGGGAGTGGCGCAGAGAATGTGTTACGCTTGGGAGCAGGACTGTTTCCTATTATCACGCCTGAATCTGCTATTCTCCTTCAACTTTACTTTCCTCACCACAAGTTTACTGTTTTTCCCCAGCTGGGTAATAAAGAGCACAGCAAAGAACACCTGTCGTGCACATTCCTTTACTTCTACTATATGCAATACGCATCATTCACCCCTAGGAATTCGGAGGAGCCATGAGGTAATGTGCCGCCCAAAAATCCAGCAGCTCCTCCGGGGCTAGTGCTACATTTTTTTTTACTAGTAATGGCAGTGATCTGCGATACTGTGAGTGTACAGTGAGTGTACTGTAAGACATTAACAGTGTTTTGAAGTTTTTTGGTGTGCTTTTTAGCACATACTGTACAGTACTTTACTGTACACATCCTTGTGCACACTTGCTTACAGTTTTGTGTGCTTTTTAGCACATACTGTACTGTACTGTACCGGACATCCGGTATGGCTCCAAAGAAGATTAAGAGCAATCATGGTGATAGAAGAAAGTGCGGAGCAGTAATTAAGGTGACAAGACTGTGCAGAGTGCTAATGAAGGTGATCAGAACATACAGAGTGGTATTGAAGGTGACTAGAATGTGCAGAGCGGTAATGCAGGTGACAAGAATGTGCAGAGCAGAAATGCAGGTGACAAGAATGTGCAGAGCAAGCATGGTGGTAAAAAGAAAGTGCAGAACGGTAATAAAGGTGACAAGAGTGTGCAGAGCAGGAATTCTAAGAATAAGGTTGTGAAGAAAATAACTATTGAGCTGAAGAAGGAAATTATAGAAAAGCATGACCATGGTATTTGTGTAACTGATCTGGCCTCTGAGGACAAGATGACAAAGTCCAAAATCTTAACTATTTTAAGGAACAAATCTGCCATCAGAGGGGCTGATGTGGCAAAAGGAGTAACACTGTTCACAAAGCAGAGGAAACAAGTGCTGAAAGAGGTGGGAAAACTTTTGTTAGTGTGGTTGAATGAGAAACAGCTGGCAGGGAATAGTGTTAATGAAGCTATGATCTGTGAAAAAGCCAGGAAATTGCACAGTGATTTACTGCAAAAAAAACCCTCTTCAAGTGCAGCAAGTAAATAATTTAAAGCCAGTAGAGGGTGGTTTGAAAATTTCCACAAGAGATGTGGCATTCATAGTGTGACAAGACATGGTAAGGCTTCCAGTTATGACAAGAGCCTACAAGAAAGAATTTGCGGAATTCATGAAAACAGAAGGATACATCGCTCAACAAGTGTTCAACTGTGATGAACTTGAACAGGGCCCTTCTGGAAAAAGATGCCGTACAGAACTTATATCTCGCAGGAGGAAAAGGCACTGCCGGGGTACAAGCCAATGAAGGACAGATTAACCCTTTTTCTGTGTGCGAACGCAAGCACCGATCTGAAGATTAAGCCACTACTGGTGTACTATTCCCAGACCCCTCATGCATTCAGGGACCACAATGTGAACAAAGCCAGACTGCCTGTCATATGGAGGGCCAATGTGAAAGCTAGGGGTCACAAGGCAATTGTTCATAGAATGGTTCCACGAGATGTTTGCACCCACCGTAAAAAATATCTTTCTGACAACCAACTGCCTGAAAGGTGTCTTCTTCTGATGAACAATGCCCCAACCCACCCTCCAGCCTTGGTGGATGATGTGGATGCTAAGAATGACTTCATAAAGGTCAAGTTCCTCCCCCCAACACAACAGCCCGTGGACCAGCAAGTGATCTGCAACTTTAAGAAGCTGTACACAAAGGCGCTCTTCACTTGGTGTTTTAATGTCACTGAAGAGAAGTCCTTGACTCTGAAGGAATTCTGGAAGAAACATTCTCCATTGCATTAACCTCATTGACAAAGCATGGGAAGAGGTCACTCACAGAACCTTAAACTCAATCTGAAAGAAACTGTGGCCAGAATGTGTCACTAAACATGACTTTGAAGGGTCTGGTGCAGAGGTAGTGGAGGAGATAGTGTCCATGGGCAAGAGTTTGGGTCTGTACGTAGATGGTGCAGATGTAGAGAAGCTTGTTGAGGAACATAAATAGGAGCTGACCATGGAAGAAATTTCTGAAATCAACAGTGAGCAGCAGCAGGCGATTTTTGAAGAGCATTCCACTGAGGAAAAGGAAGATAGGGAGGAGGTTAGCAGTGATCCCATAAAATCCATTATGGAAAAATTGAATGAGTGCCATGAAGCACAACCCCAACATAACTGTAATGAACAGAGTGTTAAATCTAATGTGGTCTCTTATTTCCGGAGGGTTATGCAGCACAGGAAAAGACAGATTGGACAGATTTTTCCGAAAAACTGAGCATGCGCATACGAGACAAAGAAGCAAGGAAACCCCTGAAGGAGATCTCCTCAATGTCCTTATGGAGGGGGACTCTGCCTCCAAACATTAACCGCCTCCCACCCGCCTTCCACCAGGCCAGAAGTCACCTCAAGCAAGGTTAATGCTTTCTTTCTTCATACTGTTCTGTACTTTGTTTCATATTTTTGTGGTTCAAAAACAAAAGAAAAAGTTCAGAACAGATTAACCGGATCTACATTGAACCCTATGGGAAAGTTTGCTTTGGTTCGCGACCAGAGACGTTTCACAAACTAAGTTAGTGAACTGAGGTATCGCTGTATTCTCATATTCTGGGTGTTGTTTGAGCCTGTCTTTGTTCTCAGTGTTTTCCCTCTGGCTGTGTGGTTATATTTCCTTTGGTTTCTGTCCGTGGATCCCTTAATTTCCTGTTGCCGTGTTTGTCTTTCTCAGCATTGTTTCTTGTTGTTGTTTGCCTGCAGCCCTTTTCAGCTTGCTGAGTCTCTCTGCTCAGCATCTCCCTCTCTCCTATGCTATACGCTTGCTCCCTGCGTCCTCTCCTCTGGTGTCCCTTCCTTGCTAGCTGCAGTAGGTTTCTTGGACTACTTGTCTCCTGTGCATACCCCGTATGCTTCCAGTGTGATATTTGGTTGCACTGTGCCCGCAGGGGTGTGCTAGAGTAGTGGTTCTCAACCCACGGTACATGCACCAAGGGCAGGGGTTATGCCGCCCAGAGCCAGTGCCACCAGCGACGTCGGGAGAGAGGCGCTGACGAGGCTGACTACCCGGTGTGTTCTGCCGAGAACTCCAACTCATCCTCGGCAGAACACCATCACGGCCCAGTGACATAGAAGTTCCGCCTCTGGCTACTATGATGGACATCACACTGGTCGAATACCGGGATGTGAGATGTCCATCATAAGAGCCGCAGGTCCAGGAGGTGGGACTTAGTGGCAGTGGCGTATCTAGGGTATGGCAGCCATGGCAAGTGCCATGGGCGCCATGGGGAGGGGGGCCGCAAAAAGCTACCCCCCGCATGAAAAAAACCCACCCGTCCTCCAGTGGCTGCCTCCCGCACTAATGTAGCTCCCGGCATTGCGGCCGGCCTGCTGAAGCGTGGCGCCGGCACAGCAATTGCTAATATTGCTACTTGGCCTGGGGAGGGAAGTGACAGGTGACCCCATGACGGCCGATGACTGGCCATTAATGGCACAATGGCTGCGTTTGATTGGCACAGTGGCTGCAATTGATTTTTTTTTTTTTTTCAGTTTGTTTGCGCCCCCCCCCAAAATTTTCAGCACCAGCTGCCAGTGGTCCCCAGTATGCCTCTCTGTCCTCGTCGCACCGCGTCCCTCTCTGTCCCTGGTTATCTAAAAAGGTTTCAAATGTTTTGACAGGGGCGCAGTTTCAGTGCTTGCCATAGGCGCCATTTTCACTAGATACGCCTCTGCTTAGTGGACACTGCAGCGGAAGATCCCTGCTCTGTGTAAACCAGCGGGCGGCGGCTCACCTATTCCTTTAGACTAGCTTTTTAAAATAGCAACAAGCAGTAATAGGGACTCGATTAAAATGTTTGATGTAGTAAATCACCATTGTGAGTTCTACACATCAGACCAAAAAGAAGGAAAACTAAAGAAAACAGATAGGCAGAAGGATTTGATTTTAGTTGAGAAAGAGCTGCCTAGAATAACAAATGGTTCTGACCTGTGTCAAACACATTTTACTATCATAAAAGCCATGGTGAGCTGTGGAACAGTAATGGCAATTATTGATCACACAGTAGCATTTTAAAGCAATCATGCTCATAGCAAATATTTTAAAGAAATAATCGAAAATAATAAAGTAATATGTAACAATTTATATCAGTGCTTTAAGTGCTAAGTCTGAAATTCACTCTTATGCCACATACACACGTCGGAATTTCCGACAAGAAATGTTCGATGTGAGCTTGTTGTCGGAAAATCAGACCGTGTATATGCTCCATCGGACATTTGCTGTCGGAATTTCTGACAACAAAAATTTGAGAGCCGGTTCTCAATTTTTCCGACAACAAAAGTTCTTGTCGGAAATTCCGACCGTGTATACACAATTCAGCGCACAAAAATCTAACGCATGCTTGGAATCAATTCGATGCATTATCGGAATCATTGAACTTAATTTTTCTCGGCTTGTTGTAGTGTTGTACGTCACCGCGTTCTTGACGTTCGGAATTTCCGTCAACATTTGTGTGACCGTGTGTATGCAAGACAAGTTTGAGCGAACATCCATTGTTGTTGGAATGTCTGATCGTGTGTACACGGCATTATTCTGTATATTTGCCATCAACTGCCTCTAGCATTTGTTACCTAAACAATGTTAAAACTCTTTAAATTCATTGAACCAGACTCATGGAACTTAGCACATTTACTGTAATATACAACATGTAACTAGAATTGATGGACTCTGACATAGATTTAAAAAATTCCCCCTGCACACATCACACTAGGAGGTAGGAAGGAGCAGGACCAAGCATGTATGTCTCCTATGTTATACCAGCGATCCTAGTGCGGGAGAAAATTCACCAGTGAGAGGATTCCTAAAATGTTCAGATAAAAGCAATTCTTTGGAAATGCATAACCCACTTGAAGCAAGTCACATGCAGATCAGAAGAAGGTACAATTCACCAGTCAATAATTTCTGGAAAATCTCAGATGCACCTCATACTAATGTCCAGTTTGACATTAGTATGAGGTGCATCTGAGATTTTCCAGAAATTGCCATTGACACAAGATCAAAGCCCATCGACACAAGCCTATAGGTGGCTGATATACATGTCTGCCTATTATTTAGAATACTTAAAGTGGAATTCAAGCCTCCTCCTAACTAGCATTAACACTGTCCCCTCCCCACTCCTATGCTAACTAACCTGTTTAAAAATATATATATACACTTTTCTATTATCATGCTGCTCTGGTCCAGTCACATGATATACTCTGTGTCAGCCAGCAGCAGAGAGGAGAGAATGCTCTGACAACGGCTAGTAAAGCCTGGATTGGTGACATCGCCCATGGGCTTCAATGGGCAATCCATTGTTGGTAGCCCCTTGTGTCTTCTGAAGCCTCCACAGGCTGACACAAGGGAGCCAGATCACGTAACCGACCAGAGTGGCCTGTTTTATGCGGTATTTACCAAGCATTTTTGCTTTATGCAGTAAATACTGCATAAAGCAATAGTGAATTGAAATTTTCAGGATCACATGCAGCATTTAAGAAAACACCTACGTACCACATGCGATCTGGCTCTGTGAATGGAGCCAATCCAACACAACTCAAATACACAGATGCCATTACAACTTCTAATTACAATGTATGTGCCACCACAGCTTATCTCTGCACCAGCAGAAAGCAAAAGGAAATGGTTAAAGTTTTCCACCCTACTAGATAAATATTGCATAGTATACTGGTATTGTAGTCTGTACACAATACAATTGTTCTACAAATTCACCATTGCATTATGTGACAGACTTACTGCCAGTTTAAAAAAAAAATCAACCATTTACCTTTATAGCAGCCATTAATGACAGAATACAGGGTCACTCTCGATAAAGTATTGTACACATCTACTGTAAAAGCTCCTTCACAACTTAAACAACCTTGAACAAATGATTAGAAATAATAATATAAGTTAAAGTGTATTTAAAATGAAGAACAAGCATGTTATATTTTGTAGCTCCAGTCCTTAAATGTGGTGGCTGTGGTAATTTTTTTTTTTTTTTTTACCCTTTATTTTCATCTGGAGATCGAGACAGTAACACCCTTACTGTTTAGGGTGGCCAGTATATTTATGGAGGATAAACATAGCTACCTTTTAACGGCAGCGTTGTCAACCTGAGAGGGTAGTGTAAAGCCCCATACACACGGTCTTAGCAGGTTTTCAAAAAAATCTGAGCGTGTGTACGCTCCATCAGACAAACTTTTTCGGTTTTCATCGGATAAATGTTCGCTCTGCAAACAGCAACAAAAGTCCTACGGTGCAAAATCCTATCGTGTGTACAGCAGTCCATCGGACTTTAGTCCAAAGTGCAAACACACATGCTCTGAACCAATGTTAAAATCAACCAACAATAGCAGAAGTTGATCAAAGGGTGGCGGTAAAGAGCAGAAAAGAGCCGAAAAAACACGTGATTTTGGGAAAGTATGCTGAAAAAGTCCTGCCGTGTGTATCCAAGTTCACGGCCCGCTCCCTTCGAACAAAAATCCACAGAAAAGTTTGTTTGAAGTTTGATCGTATGTATGAGGCTTTACAACCTGGTTTATTTAAAAAAACATTAAAAAAATTGATTCACTGGCAGAGTGAACAGGCAATAAAACTATATTAAAGAAGGAAATTGGGAAAACAAATACAGCTGTGTTAATGCTATTGACAGATTTAATCATATAATGTAATTGTTTTCTTTTGTCTCAAGTTCCATTTTAAGGGCTGATCCACACCAGAATCGCACAGGAATTCACCCTTCCCACATTGCATTGTGAACCGGCTCTTAACCCCTTGGCACCGGCCTCTCTGCATCTGGTCTTTAGCGAAAAGGGGCCACATATTTGCATGAATTGCTGCCAATATACCTGTCCTGCATGCATGCTCCTGGCTCAGTTGCCGTCGCCTAACCGAAAGCTCTATTTACCTAAGGATAGCTGCTTCTGTTAATAATCTTCCCTTCCCTTCTTTATAACTGTCAGATAGTGCCCTGAGCCCCTGATCTTCTGGCTCTTTAATAGAGATGAGCTGAACACCCCCCTGTTCGGTTCGCACCAGCCCTGCCTGCCAACACCACAAACCTCTTGGGCCTTGTACACACGACCGAACATGTCCGCTGAAACTGGTCCGTCTGACCGTTTGTAGGGCCTACCGGACAGTTTTCCGGCCTAGCAGACAGGTTTCCAGCAGACAAAAGTTTCTTAGCATGCTAAGAAACTTGTCCACTGGAAGCCTGTCCGTCGGATATGTCCGATGGTCAGTCCGAATCATCGGACATGTCCGCTGGCCCGAAATCCCGCGCATGCGTTGAAGTGATTCGACGCATGCGTGGAAGCATTGAACTTCCAGGTTCGCACACGTCGCCGCGTCATCGTCGCCGCCATGTCACCATGTATTCTGTCCGCGGGGAATTTGGTCTGATGGTGTGTACACACATCAGACCAAAAGATCCCAGCAGACATGTCTGAGGAAAACGGTCTGCGGACCGTTTTCATCGGACATGTCTGGTCGTGTGTACGAGGCCTTAAAGGGCAGGGAGGTGCCGGCACTAAGAGGTTAAGCTGAAGTTTCTTTTTTTTTGTAGGGGTATATAGCACCAAACACATTAGTTATTGTGAAGGATGCTTCAGTTTAAATTCTCCCTGCTAAATAATATTGTGTGTGGGTTAAGTGTAACAGGTGATTTCAGGTGTGACTCACCCCTCTGCTAACAGGCTTTTGATATGGTAATGACCCTTCCTCAGCCAGTCCTATTTCAAAGGGTAAATGGTCTATTGTGTGTGTGAAGAAGCCCTGTGGTTACTGTTTACTGTGTTTAGAAGTGGCTCATGTTAATTATTCTGATTGCTTCATTGTGGTAATTATCTCTTCTATGCGAGGCCAAGCTGTCTAGATAATGTATTCTGTACAACTAGTAATTACCTTCACTGATGTCATTATCTAAAGAAAATGTGTTTTCAGGGTCGGCTCCGAAATGTCTGCCTATCATCTGTATGGAAGCCCCAGTGTGAGGGGGCGGAGATTTGTCATTGTAACAGTTTTGGAAATTACATATAAGCTGTGTGTTATACCATTAAAATCTGTCTTGTTCCAGCAGTAAGCGCTGACTCATGTGTGGCTTATTGGGGCGATTCCAGGAATGTTCCTCCTCGTGGAATATTGGGTGATGTTCTTTATGGAAGAAGGGAATGTTTGACGGGGTTATCATTCTAATACCGTCACAGTTATGTCTAATGTGTTTGGTGTCTACAGTATATCCCATTACCTAAGGATAGCTGTTTCTGTTAAAAATCTTCCCTGCGGTGCCTTTTTTATAACTGTCAGATAGTGCCCTGAGTCCTGTTCTTCTGGCTCTTTAATAGAGATGGGCCGAACACCCCCCTGTTCAGTTTGCTCCAGAAGTTCCGATCAGAGAAAAATTTCTGACTTGAACAGTGAACCCTATTAAAGTCTTTGGGACCTGAACTTGAAAAATCAAAAGTCCCCATTTTGAAGGATTATATGCAAGTAATTGGCCATAAAAGGGGTATGGGGCTCCAAGTACTGCCCTGGGGGACATGTATCAATGCAAACATTTTCCTTTAAAAATACATTTTTTACAGGAGCAGTGATTTTAACCACTTAAGGACCGCCTAACGCCGATATACGTCGGCAGAATGGCACGGCTGGGAACAATCACGTACCTGTACGTGATTGTTAAATGCCCAGCCGCGGGTCGCGGGCACGCACCCGCGACACGGTCTGAAGCTCCGTGACCGCGGGACCTGCGGACCTGATCCCTGCCGGAGTCTCACGATCGGTCACAGGTGCTGATAAATCGGCAGAGGTGTGTGTAAACACACCTTCCCCTTTCTTCACAGTGGCGCTGTCATTGATCGTCTGTTCCCTGATATAGGGAAAGGCGATCAATGGCATCACACATCCATCCCAGCCCCCTACAGTTAGAAACACATATGAGGTCACACTTAACCCCTTCAGCGCCCCCTAGTGGTTAACTCCCAAACTGCAATTGTAATTTTCACAGTAAACAATGCACTTTTTGCTGTGAAAATGACAATGGTCCCAAAAATGTGTCAAAATTGTCTGATGTGTTCGCCATAATGTCCTATTAGTAGTAAAAAAAAAAATATTAATAAAAATGCAATAAAACTATCCCCTATTTTGTAAACGCTATAAATTTTGCGCAAACCAATCGATAAACGTTTTTTTTTTACCAAAAATAGGTAGAAGAATACGTATCGGCCTAAACTGAGGGAAAAAAACTTTTTTTATATATTTTTGGGGGATATTTATTATGGCAAAAAAGAAAAAATATTGCATTTTTTTCAAAATTGTCGCTCTATTTTTGTTTATAGCGCAAAAAATAAAAACCGCAGAGGTGATCAAATACCACCAAAAGAAAGCTCTATTTGTGGGAAAAAAGGACGCCAATTCTGTTTGGGAGTCACGTCGCACGATCGCACAATTGTCAGTTAAAGCGACGCAGTGCCGAATCGCAAAAAGGGGCCTGGTCCTTTACCTGCATAATGCCTTTAAATATAGTGCCTGTAAAGTGGTGCATCTGTAACATGGATGGAACCTACTGCAGCAAAACTGAAATTTCTAAATATAAATCACATTTATATTGCCGGCAATAGAAAAAAAACAAAACATTGGGTCCCATCCCAATCCATACCAGCCTAGAAGGTCAGGAAAAGGAGGGGGAGGAGAGCGGGCATCCGCCCTTCTGAAACATACCAGGCCACATGTCCTCAACATGGGGGGCATGTGGCCTGGTATCCATAAAAATATAGTGTCCCCCGATGTAAATCCATTGTCAATCACGACGCCACTGCCACCGCCAGACCCGAAAAAGAAAAACACTCCGCTGTCAACTAAGGAAAACCGCTGAATGCCTGGCTTGCAATTGGATAGTTCATATTATATATAGATATTGTCCGGGGGCGGAACACCATTTTTATATTTTCAATAAAGGCATTGTGAGAAACAACATCCTGTTTTTATTTATTTTTACACTTTTTTTGGTGAATGGGTAGGGGTTTGTACCCCATACTCATTCACAAAGGGGGGCAGGATCTGGGGACTTTTCCAAGTTCCAATAAGCCCCCTGACCGCAGACCCCCACAATCCCCTGCCCCAAATCACCAACCCCCCTATGTTGAGGGCATGTAGCCTGGTATGGTTCAGGGGGAACATGCTCACATAAGGGTCTAGTATCGATTTTGGGGGGACCCCACACATTTTTTTTATTCTGGTGTGGGGTTCCCCTTAAAATCGATAGCAGATCCCAGGGGGCTGCTGTGGATTGGGGGGACCCCAAGCCTTTTTTTTACTTTTGTTTTGCTGGCAATGTTTTTTTTCATTTTTATTCAGCTGTCGGAGCAGAAGCACATTGACAGCTGATGACTTATCGGTTGTTAAGGACAGTTGCATGTGGATGTTTTTTGAATGGGCGGTGCAGGTTCTGTCATTCAACTGCTCTTTCTCCATTCACAGAAATCAATGCATCATGTAAGAGTAGTAATAGGAACAATATGAATGGCAGAGATGGCAGGAGTATGCAAAACAGATTTTTTCAGTTGCAGTGGCTGCTGTTAACTCTCACGGTGCTGGAAGATAGTCGCTATAGGTAGCATCTGGTGGCTATGAAAGAAGCACAGCAGGATAGATTTTTACCAGAAGCAGCCACTTGAAAGCAATGGAATACACACCATACAATACAGTACACATAACTAGCACGTTTTGTGCTGTATCCCAAAAAAATCCAAACTTTAGATTTAAGGCTATATATAACAATATACTGCACACTCCCTCTCTTGTTGCACTGTGGAGATCATTATAAAATAATTATTCACAAAGGCTAAAATGCAAATTTCCATAAAAATTGGATTACTGCAGACAAGGTTAACTGATATATGGAATAATGACTTTCCATCTAGAAAAAGTAGACATCTTACCGTGGTGGCATATTGAATATCCTTCCAGAGGGAAGACTCCCTTGACAAATCTGATTCCTCAAACAAGTTTTCCAAAATGACTTCCCCTATCATGTCATGCCTGGAAAATCTATCAAAATCAAATACACTGAGGTGAAGTTTTCGACTAGGGAGTTCATCGTAGGGAACTGGAAAGTTAAATGATTCATCAAATGTTGGGTTAAGAGTTTTTCTGTGAACCCGAGTTTGAAATTTTCTCTTTCGGTCAGGTAGCAGGTAAATCTTCACATAGGGATCAGAGCTTCCACAGAAGTCCTTGGCAGGAAGATCAAAAGCTTTTAGAATTGTTACTATGAGAGTTTCATTCTCATAGTCATACTTGAGGGTAAAGTTGATCTTTCCGCAAGTCTTGGTGTCGTCTTTTTTGGCATCTTCTGAATCCACTGATTTCTGTTTGTACAGTTCTGGTTTTATCCTTCCAATGCTGGTTGGCTGTTCACTCACTTGTAAGGTGTCTCCAAAGTCCACACTGGACACATGCATCTGACGGGGCAAATGCCTTTTGAAAGAGGTGTGCCTGTAAGTAACGAAATACAAAAGGTTACTATGGTATATCTGCATCTTTGCTGACACACAGAACAACAAGGCTCTAAATACAATTGTGGTGTCAACTGCAACTGTTTGACGAATCATAACTGTGAGGGAGACTATGATTCCACTATGTGTTTCCTGCATTGTGGCAATTCATTATGCACTGTTTTAAAATGTCATATGAATACATGTATGTAGGAAAGTGTATCTTCTAGGAGTTCGATGACTAAATAGTATTTATTTTTTCAAAAAAACAGCAGGCTGAACAACAAAAAATTTAAATAAATCACAGATTCCTGATCCACACAATCAAGGTGGATTGTGCTATTGCATTCTGACAGTGGGGACTCCCCACTGTCAGAATACACTGATCAGAGCTGCAGGTGATTGGCTGCAAGCCGGTGATTGAGGCAGGTTTTCCAGCAGGATTGTTCCACAGCAGCTGATTACATGATCAGCTTATGTCGAACCAGGAGGGCTTCACACAGATCGGAATTGTGCCGATCAATGCTGAAACAGTCGATTTTCAGTCCAAGAGTACTCAGCATGAGGATAGAGCTGCATGGGTAAATTTTGATTTTGCAACAAAAAAAAGCAATGCAAATGATTTTTTGTAATCTTCATGACTGTCTGAATTTTTGACATTTCTACCCAGGTGATCAATTACTTCAGTGGAGGGTAACGTAGAATTTAAAAGATTTTCCTCTATTTAAAATGTATTTTAATGGAATGTGATAGCAACGGTGTGCAATTAATAGCTTTCATTCAGTTCAAAGATAGGAAAAAAGTTGCTTCTGCTATCTGAAATAGGGATGACTGAAAATCTCTCATGAAGCTTTTGCTATGCATTTTAAAGCATGTGATTGATGTCTAGTAAGGCTGCATTCACACCTGAGCGTAGCGTTTTGTCACGCGTATTCATGCGTATTTGCGCGTTTGCATACAGCGTCGTCCGACATTTTTGTACTTTTTTTATTTTAGCCAATAGGAAAAATTATCATCTTTTCATCACTTGTTGCTATGTTTGTAGATTTTTTTATCTTCTGCCTGGGTGAAATGTTCTATTGATTAAAGCAACAAAATGCCCGTAGAAACGCTCGTTGTCGCGCTAGACGCTTGAATCGAGCGTTTCCATTACTTTCTATGGGAAATACAAACACTCAAAAACACCCAAACCGCCCAATTCGCGCCACAAAAAAGGGTCCGGAACTTGTTTGAGCTTCAGGCGTTCGGCGTCAGGCGTTTTGGAGTGGAGATGTGAACCATCTCCATAGAGAATAATGTATTTTTTCCTCTCTAGCGTTTTGGAGCGTTTCAGGCGACAAAACGCTCAGGTGTGAATGGGGCCTAAAGTTATGCCTCGTACACACAGTTGGAATTTCCGATGGAAAAAGTCAGGTGGACTTTTTCCTTCGAAAATTCCAACCATGTGTATGCCCATCAGAGTTTTTCCATCGGATATTTCAAGGAATTCCATTGAAGTTTACAAAGAGAACATGTTATCTTTTCCTCCGATGGTATTCCGTCAGACAAAGGTCCGATCGTGTGTACAGGGCTTTAGCCTCCTCTAGTATACATACAGCAGTGCTGCTAAGGCCTTACACTTCAGGCTCTCATCTGTCTCCTACAGACTATTGCATTGGCAACACCGTCCATTTATATAGCAGCTTCTCACTGCTCTGACCCTCAGACTTGGGTTTCTGGCTTCCATTGTGCAGACAAGCACTCTCTGGTTTCCCCAGTGCACACCGGCACTCGTCGGGAGGGTGGAGCCCAGGATGCTGGTCCTGACTCTAATATCAGGCCCACACACACCTGAACAATCAGTGTGCCGTTGAGTCTCAAAACCCAGATCCAGGACTGGGGATTTCATCCCACCCGGATCTCTAAGAAATCCCCATGCTCCAGGTCCCAAAGTGGACTTTTGTAAATAATGAGGAAACTGAAAAGCCAGTTTCCTCCCAAACAAGCAAATACACTGGAGCCCTTCAACCTGTCTGGTTGAGAATCCTGTATTTAGACACTGGTGGGGTACCATACTACCACAATATATATGTGTGTGTAGCGCCTGTGTACTTTCAGTCCAGGTGCTATTCTAAATTTAGAGGGGGATGAGAGAATTAGTTAGCTCTCATTCAAGTGATTTATGCAAATTGGGCCTCTGTTCTAGCTGGGCTGTACTGTCGGTTCATTCTGTGTTCCTGAGGTGCTTTTCCACCCCGGGACGGCAGGGGGCGGCAGGTGGCGGCAGTGGAGTTCAGGCTGGAGCGCCTCTTGCTAGCAGCCAATCAGGAGGGGTTTTCTCTCGCGGGGCATGCTGGGGGAGGGTACTTCTACCAGGCCGGGGAGCACGTGCTACGCAGTGTTCTTGGTTCCGGGACCATGACGGCCCGGAACAACTGAAGCTATGGCGGGGCCCCAGTGATCGACTGAGTCCCCAAGTTCTGAGGAGAGATCCCAAGCGAGATAGCTGTTCGGTGAGGAGTCAGCCTGAGGAGAGCCAAGAGAGGCAGGCAATTTAACAGGGCCTCGACAATTCATCAGGGATCAGGGTGACCGGACACTGAGAGGTTGGATTTCAGCAACCTGTCAGTCAGTGACCCAAAGCAAGGAAAACTACCTGAGGGGGATTCAGGCACCAATACTACTAAGCAAGATTCACTTCATTATCTGCATACTAGAGAAAGGGCCCGTGGCAGAGGTTCCACTCTAAATTTCATTCCTACCAAGTCTGTGGCAGAGACTTGTTTCTTTTCAAGGATCCGAGTGATACCCTGGCTGCCAGGTCAGTGTGAGAGGCCTGTCCAGGTACACTATACCCACTCCGGCTGGAGTGGCGACGAAGTTAAAGTGTCGTTGGAAGCAGGATTGTTTCCGTCGCTGTTAGGCCTGAATCTGCAATTCTCCTCCTCATCCATCTTTTACCTATCTACCTCAAGCTCACTGTTTGCCGTGTTGGGCAAGAAAAAAAGCACAAGAAAGACACCTGCTGTTTGGACATTCCATCATTGCTACTCTCATCTATCTACCCCTAGACGCACATAGAGGTAACACGCCATCCCAATCTATAACCAGCGGCTCCTCCAGGGGTAGCGCTACACATATATATACCGTTCGTTTGTAGAGTTATATCAAATAATATGAAATAATAGCAGTATTAAATCCAAAAGCAAACATTTACTGTATTGCAGCTTACGATTTCTTTGATGTGATCTGTACTCATTATCTTTTTTACGCTTTTTTCTTCTTTTTTCATCTGGCAATCCAGCCAGTAAGTCTGTTGTTTTTCATTTTCAAAAGAACAAGTTCTCCGGCAGAATGTATGTTTTACAGAGATAAGACAAACCATTAAACACTGGCAGGGGTTCTTGCAATGATCTGATTTTATTTTTTTATGTAAAACATTTCATCCCAAAAGGAAAAAAAAATGTTTGCTGTAACTGCTTATAATGTAATAGCTGAAGTTTGGCTTCAATTTGCTGGTGTATTTAAAACTGCTAGTACATCTAACACTCTCCTCCCCCCAGACTGACAATGCTGCCGCCCAAAGGTGACCCTGTACTCATTCATCCAGAGAGGAGCCACTTTAATACAGAAGGTGTTTTACTCGCCAGATCACCAGGTGAAAACAATGGAAAAAACAGACAAAAAATCTGGGAAAAAAAAACTATGTGTAATCTGCAATATATTACATTTTTGTTCTTGGGCTTAATACTACTCTTCAGCCTTACATTCAGTCTTGCACAGTTTTACAGGCTCTTCTCCTATACTGAAATGGATTACTCTTATTTAACTGCACTGCTGGAAGACATCCAACACTATCTAACCCTGTTCTCCTCTGTCTTACTGTAGCTGACCTGTCCTTTTCATTCATTTAATTTCAGTTGTCTCAATCATGGAGGCTTATCATCACATGGTTAATACCTAGGGCAGTCTGCTTGCAAATGCAGTCCGCCAAGGATTGCCTGCTCCTCCAAGAAAAAATATAAGCAGATCAAACTTTATCTTCTACCTGACCACCACAACTATGCAACAAGGATTATTTCTGTTATTACATATGCTGTCATGTTTACAGTGCATAAAAAAAAAAACAACGTCTGTGCAAGAATTACAAGTGCAGTAAAACCTTTTTTGTTCCAGAAACATGCTTGTAATCCAAAAGTACTTGTATATCAAAGCAAATTTCCCCATAAGAAATAATGGAAACTCAAATGATTCGTTCCACAACCATTTGTAAAACTAATTTTTTTTCTAGACACTAGTTTGATCCTGCTGTAGTTTCCATAATAATTGAACCTACAGTAGTGGCTGAATCACATAATAGGATTAATTGATATTCCAGGCACAATGCATGGACAAATAAAATGTCCTGCCACTGAGAAAAATCTTGCCATCCTGCAAGCATTTTATAGAAAATATAAATAATGCAAGCCTCTTCTGTCGGTCTACTATTGGTTATTTATTAATTGGGCACAAAACCTAGCCGTGATCCTGCTACAGAATTAGGCCTTGTACACATGACCGAGAATCTCGTCGTAAATGAAACGTCGTTTTCCTCGACGAGGTTCTTGTCAGGCTTGTCGAGAATCTTGTCAAGCTTTCTTTGCATACACACTGTCAAGACAAAATCTCGTCGTTCTCAAACGCGGTGACGTACCACACGTACAACGGCACTATAAAGGTGAAGTTCGATTCCACTGGCACAACCCTTGAAGCTGCTTTTGCTAATATCATGTTACTGCGTGTTAAGTAAAAGTTTGGTGAGAGACAATTTGCGTTTTTCAGTCTGTTACAGCGTGACGAATGTGTTATCTCCATTACGAACGCTACTTTTACTGAAGGTGTGCTTCCGTCTCATACTTTATTCTGAGCATGCGCGGGTTTCTAAGCATACACACAAACGTGTTTCTCGTCGTAAACCAGCCCGACGAGAAACACGACAAGGAAATTGAGACTCCTGACGAGATTTCTCGCCGAGATCCACAACAGTTTTCTCGAAGAAAAACATACACCCGACCGTTTTTCTTGGCAAAAAAGCTCTGCCAGCATTTTTCTTGATGGATTTGTTGAGGAAAACGGTCGTGTGTACGAGGCCTTAGGCATAAAAAGTGGTAAGAAATAAAGTGGAACTGCAATTGTGAAAGATATAATAAAATGTTTGTTGCAAGAGAACCATTGCCTTTTTTAAACCCTCTTCCTAAACAAATGTGCAGTATTATATTATAACCTAAACAGTTATTCCAAGCAAAGTTGTACAAAGGAAAAAAAACGTAAATATATTTTTAAACATAGACCCAAAGAGCAGTCATTCTGGTGATGAAAAGGTTTCATGTACATGACCATTTATGCAAAGTATCATGTGGCATACACACGACCATTTTTCGGCATGAAAAAAAAACAACGTTTTTAAAAACGTCATTTAAAATGATCGTGTGTGGGCTACACATCATTTTTCGGCTTCTGAAAAACAAACAAAAAAAAATTTGAACATGCTGCATTTTTTAACGTCGTTTTTAAAAAATTTGTTTTTCGGGTTGTAAAAAATGATCGTGTGGACTAAAACGATGTTTTAAACCCGCGCATGCTCAGAAGCAAGTTATGAGACGGGAGCGCTCATTCTGGTAAAACTACCATTCATATTGGAGTAAGCACATTCATCACGCTGTAACAGACAGAAAAGCGCAAATCGTCTTTTAACCACTTGACACCCGCACGCCGTCATATGACGTCCAAAACGGGGACCTGTTATCCTGGGTGGACGTCATATGACGTGATGGGCTTTGCGGGGGGGATATCTCAATGATGCCTGCACCCGGAGGCATCATTGAGATATCATTTTTTAGCGGCGGCGATCCTGCGCACCGTAAGAACGATCATAGCGGCGGTTCCGCCGCTAGATCGTTCTTACAGGCGGCGGGAGGGGACATCCCCCCCCTCCCGCCGCCATCCGGTGCTTCTCCGGGCTCTCCCGTCCCACCGGGGGCCCGGAGAGATGATCGCCGTCCGCCAGATGTTTGCCATAGAGAAGACTGGTGACGATCTGGTCACCAGTCATCTCTATGACCGTCGGAGGCCCGGGCGCGATGTGATGACGTCACGCCCGGGTCCCCGTAAGTAAACAAACCGCAATTGCGGCTAGTTTGAATGAGATCTGTGAATTTTTTTTTCACGATCTCATTCTTTCCAGCCTGCAGGAGAGATGTGGGGTCTTATTGACCCCGCATCTCTCCTTAAAGAGGACCTGTCACACACATTCCTATTACAAGGGATGTTTACATTCCTTGTAATAGGAATAAAAGCGATTGAAAAAAAAAAAAGTGTAAAAAAAAGTGTAAAAAATAAAGAAATAAGTCAAATAAAAAAGAAAAAATAATAATAAAAAAATTAAAATGCCCCTGTCCCCGGTAGCTCGCGCTCAGAAGCGTACGCACACGCAAGTCCCGCCCACGTATGTAAACGTCGTTCAAACCACACATGTGAGGTGTCGCCGCGTGCGTTAGAGCGTGTGCAACAATTCTAGCACTAGACCTCCTCTGTAACTCTAAACTGGCAACCTGTAAAAATTTTAAAGTGTCGCCTATGGAGATTTTAAAGTAACGAAGTTTGGCGCCATTCCATGAGTGTACGCAATTTTAAAGCGTGACATGTTAGGTATCTAGTTACTCGGCGTAACATCATCTTTCATATTTTACCAAAAAATTGGGTTAACGTTACTGTTTTGTTATTTTTTAATTTATGAAACCATTTTTTTTACAAAAAAAAGCCGTTTAAAAAATTATTGCGCAAATACGGTGCAAGATAAAAAGTTGCAATGACCGCCATTTTATTCCCTAGGGTGTCTGCTAAAAAAACATATATAATGTTTGGGGGTTCTGAGTAATTTTCTAGCAAAAGAATGAGGATTTGTACATGTAGGAAAGAAGTGCCAGAATAGGCCCGGGAAGGAGGTGGGTTTTAAAGCCCGGTATTGAAGTGGTTAATAACACGGGTTCAGCTAAAGCAGCCCAAAGGCGAATAGAACTTCCCTTTTAGAGTGCCATGTTGTACGTCACCACGCTTTGTTCATCATTTTTTAAAAATGATGGTGTGTGGGCAACGTCGTTTTTAATGATGAAGTTGGAAAAACATAGTTTTTTCGACATGCTGAAAAACTATGTTTTTTTTTCATGCCGAAAAATGATCGTGTGTACGCGGCATCAGGCTATAGATGAAGCCAAAATCATTGTGTTTAAAAACCTGCAAAAAGGTCCAAAAAACACATGAAATGTTCTAAGAAGGTGTTAGTGACTTCTTTCAGGATTAAGCAATGTTACATTTAAATGTCATGCAATATGATGTGGGACTAATTTAATATAGATTACCCAAAGGCAACATGACTTCTGAAATTGTAGCATAAGCTAATAGTCATGCCCTACGTAGCAATTAGAGAAAACTTAGGGGTTGAGTTAATAAAACTGGAGAGTACAAAATCTGATGCAACTCTGCATAGAAACCAATCAGATTCAATTTTTTTGCCAAATCTTAACTGAACAAGCAGAAATTAGAAGCTGATTGGCCACCATGCACAGCTTCACCAAATTTTACACTCTTCAGTTTTGGTAAATCAACCCAAGTGTTGCCAAAATGCTTTTCTTACAGATCATAGTGATGAAAAGGCTGAACTCCGAGCAGATATAAAATAATCACTTTTTCATCCAGTTTTGCATTCATTAAAATAAGGTTCCAGGAAAAATCCTTCGCTCCCACAGCAGCTAGTACTCAAACCTTCTCTTGAGGCTCTGTGTAGTGGGTGGGTCATTGGTGTCCTTAAAATAATGAAGGGCTACTGGTCATACATTGTACTTGGGTATTTTAGAGCTATGACTGACAGCTAAAGCACTTTAGAGAACAGACTTTGGAAGACCAGTTATGGAAGGAGGGGCCTACGGGAACGAGGGATTAGGTAGGTAAACACCATTGTTTCTGGCACCCTAGGTACCAAAAATGAGCTTTTAAACCATATAGTGCAGAAAAGTGGGGTGGCAGACCATGGAAGGGGGGGGGCGGTTTAATCAGAAATATCTCCAGCCACATGGGCACTTAAAGCACTATGCCCTTGATTACAACAGACAGTTTCAGAGAAGAGTGGAAGTGAATTTATGCAAAATAAGGAGAAGCATTAATATTCCATTACTATACTCTGAAAAAATAATCAATTTTGTTGCACAGAGAGGGGGTTGTATAAAAGCAGTTTCACAGTTGCTGCCCATATGCATACAACGTGCCTAATCAGTTGGTGTTGGCATCCAGAACATGCTTGTGGCAGGTGCAGGCAATGGTTGGTTATCCACTTTACCAAATCTGCCTAGATTTATTCCCAGTTTAGTTAAACCAGTTTGTTTAGTTTTTACTACCTACATGTTGTACTTTTTTTGTTTCCCATGCTTTAGCGGTTATGAGTGGGCATTACTTTTGTTATATTTTTAATTAATAAAAAGGATAATGTATAACAAGTCCATCTAGTTCACCAAACAGAGAAAAGAAAAGAAAAAACGAAAAGAAAACCTCCATATACACAATCCTTTACCCACAGTTGGTCCAGAGGAGGCAATCAGATATTCTGAGGACCAAATATGTGTTATTACCTTTAAATGTTAGTATCCAGGTATATTTTGTGCATTTAGGAATGCATCCAGCTCCCCCTTTTTAAAATAAGGTATTGAGTTGACCAGCACTAGTTCTTGAGGGTGTGTATTCCATATTTTCAGAGCTCTTACTGTGAAAAAGCCTATGTGAAGGTTAAATCTATTTTCTTCCAGACATAAAGAGTGTTCCCTTGTCCTCTATAATGACCTGAAGGTGAATAATTCTACACCAAGTTTACTATATGGATCACCTATGTAGTTATACATGGTGATCAAATGCCCTAATGACCTCTTCTCAAGAGAGAGTAAATTCTTAGCTTAGCTTTTTCTAAGCTTACCCAACTCCATTTAGTAGCATGTTTCTGTGTACTGTTTTCGATCATGTATGTAAATGAAGGTAACTGTATTTCCTCATGACGAATATATTTGGTGCTTTACACAATTACAGAGATTTACCTCCAAAATCATTGCTCAAACGTTTGCACTAAAATCAATGTACTCTAGCAAAGACAAAGTTTCCTGGCACCCAAAACCAAGTTGCAAAAGGGGCCAAATGCAACCTCTGTTTGCTGGCACTTGGATAACCACCTTTTTTGTCAATGGAAAATAGAATGCGATGGGAGAGGGGTGCTTTTTTGTGCTGTAACATTTGCTATATAGTCATAATAATTATAATGAAGCAGACCAAAGTTTTTATTAACATTATGATTATTATTATTATGACTAAAATTTGTTCTTACAACTTGGGAACCAGTGAAGCTTAAAACTCATCAATGGTAAAAATATTATTGACAAAAATGGATTAAAAGGAAACCTAGTTAAAAAAAGTAGAGGATGGAGTTAATAAGTAGTGTTTTTGTACTTTGCATAAAAAAAGAAACAAAACAGGAATGTAGATAATACATTACTTCCCTAAAATGTATGTATACCCTCTCACTGGACATATCCTATTTGTTCCATTATGGTCTGTTAAATAAACTATGAAGCTTTTATTTCCGAATATTCTGTAAGATAAGGAAAATATGAAAATTCTTATATTTCTGAATTAACGCATTTGTTTAAATCTGTTAAAAAACTAATTCGGAACTAAACGAATTGCACATGTCTGTCACGATCAGGTCATCCTCAGCCACTTGGTACAAGCCAGTATCAGTATAATCCCAACACATACCTTACTATTGCTAGAGACAATTAGTAAAATTCTAGCTATGAGTTAAATCATTGTAATAATAGTTATATTATAGTTATTGGTACATTCTCTTTTTTCTTCAGAAAATTGCAGAAAGGTGGATGCTGAATGGCGAGTGTTCCAAGACATTTGGGCAGAAAAATACTTTTTCACATAACACCTCGGCGAGCCAACATGCCTAATTTGCCATGCAGGTGTTGCTGTGAACAAGGAATTCAACCTCAGGAGACACTATGAGACTAAACATCCAAGATTTTGTGAATTTAGTGGGCAGAATCACCATCTTAATGTGCAGCAAGGCAGTTTTCAATTTATAATGCCAGCATTGGTGGCTGGGTGTCACAAGGAAAGGGTCCGGAGACATGCTGGAACTGCATAAAAGCAATGAAGAGGGTGAGTATTAGTCGAACATACGAAACACTGCAGGGAAGGAGGGGGGGTGGGAGACTCAGCACCAATGCCAGAGCACCAAGGGAGTACACTGTTATTATTACTATGTTAGGATTATTTTTATTTATTAGCAGGTGAATGGGGCACTCCATGCATTCACATACATTGAATCCGGCCCTTAAGTGGAAAAAGTTTGCTGACCCCTGCTCTATGATACTGTAAGTGCAAAAACAATACCTTTTAATCCTGCCAGAAATCCAGCAAGTTTCTAAATTGTTTTACACTCTGCATCTGTAACACTTTATCAGTAAGCATTGTTCCTAGCTCTCTCTGCGGACTACAGACAACTCCTCCTTATGTCATATAAATAAGTAGAAGGGTGGTGTTCTGTACTCAGTCCCAAGGTTACAATACTGTTTCTCTTTGCCTTCAAATTCTCATCAATTCTTCCAAGTACACTTTCACACAGTTTTTGAAGGAGCTCAGCAGGTAGGTTGTTTCAAAAATCTTGGAAAACTAACCACAGATCTTCTGTGAATATAGGCTGCCTTATATCCTTTTGTCTCTTCATGTGATCTCAAACAGACTCTGTGATGGAGAGATCAAGGCTCTGTGGGGGCCAGGCCATCATTTCCAGGACTCCTTGTTCTTCATTTCGCCAAAGATAGTTCTTAATGACATTGGCTGTATGCTTTGGGTCATTGACCTGCTGCAGAATAAATTTGGGGCCCAATCACGCACCTCCCTGATGTTATGTCATGATGGATAAGTATCTGCCTGTATTTCTCAGGATTGAGGACACCATTGGTCCTGACCAAAGCTCAAAATCCATTTGCAAAAAGCAGCTCCAAATTTGCAAGGAACCTTCATGCTACACTCTTGCCTGCAGACACTCAATATTTTACGGCTTTCTAGCCCTTCAGCGAACAAACATCCTCCTGCTACAGTCAAATATGTCAAAGCCATACCTCCCTGTTTCCATGTCGGAGGTATGGCTTTTTGGCTGAAATTCTTCCATGAAGTGAAGACCATTTCTGGCCAGACGTTTCCAGACAGTAGATGGATGTGCCTGGGTCCCACTGGTTTCCACCAGTTCTGTGGTGATGGCACCTCTGGATAGCTTCTGATGTTGATAGGAAGTAAACATAATACGTCTTTCATCTTCTACACTAAGTTTCCTTGGCCGACCACTGCGTTTACAGTCCTTATTGTTTCCTTGTGCTTCTTCAAAAGAGCTTGAATATCACATCATGAAACCCAAGTCTGCATTGAAATCTTTTCCTGGGACAGACCCTTCTGAAACAGTATAACTACCTTGTGTCTTGTTGCTGTCTTGCCATGGTGTATGTCATATGTAGGCTAAAACACAGTCATTAACTGAAACAGATACAGCTGTGTAGGAAGCCTCAAACTGGGTGAGCCAAACTCTGCTACTAAGTTGAGGTTGTGGTAGACAGTTTCATGTCACAGGTCATAACCTGTGACATGAAACTGTCTACCACAACCTCAACTTAGTAGCAGAGTTTGGCTCACCCAGTTTGAGGCTTCCTACACAGCTGTATCTGTTTCAGTTAATGACTGTGTTTTAGCCTACATATGACATTGATAATCATTAGCACCTTCTTGGTATAATTAGTTAACCATGCACCTGATTTTAATCCTACAAAATCCCTGACTTTGTGCAAGTGTACAAAGTGTGCAAGTGTAAGAACTGAGTCTGTTTTGAAGCCAAAGGTTAGTCACACCAAATGTTTTTTTTTTTTTTTTTTTTTTTTGATTTTTCTACTGTTTACTCACTTTGTATTTTGTAAATTGATAAAAATAATCAATTAAAATATATATTTGTGAAAACATTCTTACTTTACAGCATTTCTTTACATTTGTCTAATACTTTTGAACAGTACTATATATATATATATATATATATATATATATATATATATATATATAAATTGTGAGTGTATATAGTGTGTATGAGTGTGTATCTATACACACTATGCACAATGCTCTAATTTTAAAACATAATATAAAGCAAAAGCACAGGTAGACTGCAATTTAAAAAAAATATGTGCAGCACTGTAAAATGGTATACATACTGTATGGTACGTACTTCACAAGGTTTCTATTTGATAAATAATCCACCATGTCTCAGTCAGGGTTTTTCTCATTAAAACAGAAAGAGCATCAGTGTAACATGAAAGATATATTGAATTACCACAATCCAAGTAGAAAATACCTAAAAGCTTTTATTGGTATTTCCTCTGTAAATTAAAAACAGATGGCAAATCCAAGGATTTTTGTTTAAAGTACAATTAAGTATTCTTGAGCGAATGGATGGATGTCACATAACTGTTTTCTTTTTTCTTAACCCTCTGAGAATTATAATATTACACTGTCACAATAGATGTTTTCAATAACAATTGGATACAACGAGAAGAATAAAACAAAGGTGGTAAGCCCACAATACAAGATTGAGATAAACATTCCTTTTTTTTTTTTTTCATTTCAAATCCTAAAATTTTATTGTACGCATACACTGGCCCAGTATTAGCCTGGATGTGCACTTCTTGCTCTTGGGGTCCTTAGAGCGTTTCTCTAGGGAAGAGCAGTATTGTCACCAAAAAGTGTGCTCCCAGTGCATACTAACAGCTAGGAGGAGACTGGGAACCTTTGGTCTTTGAACTGAGGTCAGCAAGCTTTGAAGGGGCAATAATGAGGCTTCTGATTAAACCAGGCTCATCATTATAAGGGGGGTGGTGACAGAGCAGCCATTGTGTCCGTAAATTGGAAGCTGTTTTCAGGAAAGCATAGGGAAGGCCAATGAACTGAATAGGCTTAAGTAAAGCCACAGCCAAGAAAGAACACAGGAAATAGAGGGTGCCTCCTGTGGAGCGGATGACTGGTGCGGGTATCTTCGCCGGTTCCTCTCCCCAAACATGAGGAACTTGTTTATACCTTTAAACAAGGCGTTGTGCATACATCAAGCTGATGCTTTGAAGCTCATATGAGTGGATATATTTCTCGTATATCCCTGCTGTTTAAGGGTGGCTATATGAATCACATTTTTGATATCATCATTCATGACAAGATATCTTATACACAGCCATTTCCTCCTCTCAATAGTCTATTTTGACTGAACTACCAATGGAATTATCGGTGTCCTTGGTTATATTGGAGGCAAGATTCTCTCCTCCCCAACTTAAGGGTCACAAAATTGGTTCACTTTTTTCACCCATTCGGTGGGAGGGATTGACTTTATGTTGTGTCACCCTCAATCGCTCTCAGGATTTACAAGCACCTACCCAAAATGTCCTGAGGAAGATATTGAAATTACGAAACAGGTTGACAAGAAGACATGGAGGAGTATATGGATATTACTTATTGATTTTCTTACACATTCAGTGTCTACACAGTTTTTGATACGATTAGATCCTAACTTCTATGTCTAAATGGGGGTCTGTTGACCTTGTCAGGTAGTATGGTGTTTTTTGTCTGTTATATGTGATTAACATTTTTAGTAATAAAGACTTTGTATTTTTTCCAAATTACCGCCTTATGTTTATAACTCATTCAACCCTTTCATAGAGTTATTGGATGTTGGCATAGTGGGGGTCTCTCTTTTCTACATTTTTCATACACCTGTTATGCCTACTATCCCTAAAGAAACCTGTCCTTTTGCTAGAAAATGTTACACTGGTGTATCCTCTGCAGTATCCTAATTCTTGTAGTAAAACCCTAGGCTGTGTTTTTTCTTTCTAATAAATTTGGACCTAGCCTTAAAATTTAGTCTTTAGTAAATTTTGGCCTATTATCCAGTATAAAACTGTCCTGCTGCTGGCCCATTTTACACTACTCTGTCTTCTGAGGTATCATCATTTTCTTTAACTTTTTCTCTAGTATATTTCAAAATATTTTCCCTCATTAAAAGTGTCCTATTGCTGGCCAGTTTTACACAGCTGTGGCATCTGCGGTCTCTTAATTCTTGGCCAAGAGAGTCAGATAGAAATTAGCCAGCAGCAGTACAATTTTGCATCAGCAATAACAGGGACAGGTTCAGCGAACTGCTGGCTATCAAAGCGGATATATTACCATTTGATAAAAATTCATGTATTGCTACTAAATCCACCGGAGAAAAGCTTTCTGTTGCTGCAGTTGTATATGCTAACGTAAAACAAACAAAAAAATAAATTACATAGCCAAGTATGCCCATCCTGTGTACCGTGTCTCTGAGACTGTCCGTGAAAAATAATATTGTAGTGTAACAACACACAGAGCTTTTCAGCACCCTTCAAGCATGCTAATTAAAGATATGCGTGTTTTCAAATTTGCTCACAAAGCCACATGAAAGGACCCTCTCCTTGCTGTATGGTCATTTTTTATTTATTTTTAGCATTGGTAACCATCTTCCATGGCAGTGCTCAACCATACATGCTTTTTTTGCCTATTAGTCCAACAAATGTCCAAATTATAACAACAGCATACCCCCCCCCCCCCCTCAAGATATTTCAATAGGATTTGCCTTCAAGTTTGTGTTTGCTAAATGTGGAACAATGGGCCAGATTCACGAATAATTGCGGCCGTGTAACGTAACCCGTTTACGTTACACCGCCGCAAGTTTTCAGTGTAAGTGCCTGATCCTCAAAGCACTTACCTGGAAACTTGCGGCGGTGTAACGTAAAGTTGTCCGGCGCAAGCCCGCCCAATTCAAATGGGGCAGGCACCATTTAAATTAGGCGCGCTCCCGCGCCGGATGTTCTGTGCATGCTCCGTTCGCAATTTTCCCGACGTGCTTTGCGCGAACTTACGGCGGCCCGACGTGTTTGTGAATCGCGACGTGCGTAACGTACTTACGCCGGAAAAAAAAAAGAATTCAAAAGCGACGCGGGAACGACGGCCATACTTTAACATGGTGGAGTCATTTTACACCATGTTAATAGCACACCTAACTTTGCGACGGGAAAAAAAGACTTGCGCCGACGTAACGACGGGAAAAACCTTTGTGGATCGCTGTAAATCCTCATTTGCATACCCGACGCTGGAATACGACGCAAACTCCCCCCAGCGGCGGCCGAAGTATTGCATCCTAAGATCCGACGGTGTAAGTCAACAAGAGATACGACGGTGTATCAGGAGATACGCCGTCGTATCTGTTCTGTCAATCTGGCCCAATATTCCCAAGCAGATTTACCTATTGCTACTACTGATGAAAGAATATACTTCAGAGGTGATCCCACCTTTACTGTATGGAAAAAGGTAATTTCTCATGCGCTTTTTACAGGCAGGTCCATGCAAAACGTTATGCTAAAACTATCTGCAATCTCTCAGAATTTTTTCATTTTTTTTTGCATATTGCTTATGTACCTGAACTTGAATTGAGGCATAGGGTGCAGCAAAATGAATGGAAGCCCTGCACAAAGTCTTGTTGTTTTATTCATTATACTGGGGGACAGCTGCTAGTTGGATCCAGTATTATATGGAATGCCAATATAAAAAAAATATATATAACTCTATATTACAAAATTAACCAAACAAACAATTTAAACAAAACATAGATATAACTCTCCCTATCACAACCCTTTGTTGTTGAGTCCCTTTTGTACACCCTTTATAAAATTGCGTACTGCCTACCGACTATCCTTATATTTTTTTGATTCATGCACATATTTTGTACACAACCCAAATTCTGAAACAAATGCTTTGTTCCAAGTGATAAAGGAATAATACCACATGTCATTTTTGTAGATATATAAACCACTCTTGTTTACTCATGGATGATGCATAATTTAAAATAAAATAAAAATCTGAAATACTTATGCAACTGTTAAAGTGGTATTTCCAGAAAAGTATCAATTGTTTTTGTTTGTTTTTTCAATTTTCCTTGAATATATTTGTCATTAAATCATTTTATTCTCATGCATTATGCTGTACTGTATCTTCCTACTCTTTTAATGAACTTTAACTGCAACTGTGAATTGTTTACATTTAGAAACACGGGTTAGACCCATGATAAAATACCATGATCATCCTATAGATAGAACTAAAGCTAAAAAGTACCCACTACTTTCCAATTTAAAATACAAAAGACATATAGGTTTTGGAATGTGTATTTCCCCATTTTAAGTATAGTAAATAGTATATTAATTCCAGCAGATGGCAGTATAATACATTGCACAGAATTGTCTGTTAGCCCATTATATTAAAAAAAGGTAGAATTTTTTTTCCATTAATGAATAAGAAAATGCTGCTATTACTAAACTGCATGTGGTAATGTATGAATAATGTAACATTGATATATATATATATATATATATATATATATATATATATATATATATATATATATATATATATATAAAATATATATTCGGAAGCACGGACACTAAAGTCCCATTGCAGCATGTTTTTACTCTAAAAATACTAACTGCATGCATGTTTATCTAATGCTAAGATTCACCAGTTTCCCATTTTAACGTCACATATTTGTTAGGCATTCTCCTTCATATTAGTTATTATTTTTCACCCCTCTGATTGAAATGCTAATAAATATAGGATTGTTTAGTAAAGGTTATCAGTACAGAGAAGGGGCAGCCATGTGTACAGATTAAATAGCCATTGGACGTAACTATAATTGTCAGTAAGCAGTATATATTACATTTTTTGTGCAGCTATTTCATAAAAAAACATTTTCTCATAACAAGTGGAACTCCAACTAAAACATTTTTTTTTACATTTTGCATAAAATGCAATAGTTTAAACCTCTGTTACTGTAGGTATTAATTGCTGTTGTTTCAACATGCTGTCCTATCATTTACCATTCTGCTATGCAGAGAATAGCAGCATCCTGTATTAGTGGAAACACAGTCTGTGATGTTGATAGATCAGTCTTTTCTATTTTAATGAGCAGACTAAGTCAATGACAACTAGGTTGGTATAGTGGGGAAGCCACATTTTTCTAGATGTAATCTTGGGTACTGGGGATGAGCTGAAGACAGCTGGGTTTAGCCAAGCATATCAAAAGTTCAGATGTTGAATCTGACCCCATTAAGGTCAATGGTAGCCAGATCTATAAAATCAGTTTTCTAAATGTATAAGCCTAATAACCCTGGAATAGGCACTGCTTCAAGGAGCATTTAATAATGCATAAAAAAAAACTGTTTAGAGGTCCCCTAAACTTGACTGTTAAGTAGCATATCTCATTCTCTACTAGGAATGAGTCGAACACCCCCAGTTCGGTTCGCAGCAGAACATGCGAACAGGCAAAAAATGTGTTCGAAAACGCGAACACCGTTAAAGTCTATGGGACACGAACATGAAAAATCAATAGTGCTAATTTTAAAGGTTAATATGCAAGTTATTGTCATAAAAAGTGTTTTGGGACCTGGGTCCTGCCCCAGGGGACATGTATCAATGCAAAAAAAAGTTTCAAAAACTTCAGTTTTTTCGGGAGCAGTGATTTTAATCATGCTTAAAGTGAAACAATAAAAGTGAAATATTCCTTTAAATTTCGTACCTGGGGGTGTCTATAGTATGCCTGTAAAGTTTCAAAAACTTCAGTTTTTTCGGGAGCAGTGATTTTAATCATGCTTAAAGTGAAACAATAAAAGTGAAATATTCCTTTAAATTTCGTACCTGGGGGTGTCTATAGTATGCCTGTAAAGTGGCACATTTTCCCGTGTTTAGAACAGTCCCTGCACAAAATGAAATTTCTAAAGGAAAAAAGTAATTCAAAACTACTTGCGGCTATAATGAATTGTCGGGTCTCGGCAATACAGATAAAAGTAATTGAAAAAAACGGCATGGGTTTCCAGCCCAATCCATTACCAGGCCCTTCAGGTCTGGTATGGTTATTAAGAGGAACCCTTCACCAAATAAAAAAATAATGGCGTAGGGGTCCCCTCAAAATCCATACCAGACTCTTCAGGTCTGGTATGGATTTTTAGTGGAACCCTGCGCAGAGTAAAAAAAAAAACAGCGTGGGGTTCCCCCCAAAAATCCATACCAGACCCATATCTGAGCATGCAACCTGGCAGGCCGCAGGAAAAGAGGAGAGATGAGAGAGTGCACACCTTTTAAACCGTACCAGGCCACATGCCCTCAACATGGGGAGGATGTCCCCATGTTGATGGGGACAAGAGCCTCATCCCCACAACCCTTGCCCGGTGGTTGTTGGGGTCTGCGGGTGGGGGGGCTTATCAGAATCTGGAAGCCCCCTTTAACAAAGGGGACCCCCAGATCCCACCCCCCCTATGTGAATTGGTAAAAGTTTACCCCTACCATTTCACAAAAACGTGTCAAAAATTGTAAAAAAAACACACAGACACAGCTTGGGACAAGTCCTTTATTAAAATGAAAAAAAAATTCCAGTGATGTAATCCTTCCTTGACCCGGGATATGGAAAAACATGCCGCCACGATCCGATTCCACCTCCATGGGAGGTGCCCGCCAAATGACGCTAGACCTGCCATGACAGCTCTTAAATAGCTGAGGGAGTGGCCGCTCATGATGTGCATGGGTGACCCCACCCCTCTGACACAATGGGGAACCGCTGTGGGGTTTCCCAGTGATATGTACGCATAACCCCGCCCCCCATGTTGCATCAGAGGGGGCGGGCTGACACTTGCATGTCATGGGTGGCCCTGCCCTCAGCTATTTAAGAGCTGTCACCGTTGGTCTACTGTCATTCGGCGGGTGCCTCCCATGGAGGCGGAATCGGATAGCGGCGGCGTGTTTTTCTGTATCCCGGGTCGAGGAAGGATTACATCGGTGGAATTTTTTTTTATTTTTAAATAAAGGACTTGTCCCAAGCTGTGTCTGTGTGTTTGTGGGGGTCTGCGGGTGGGTGCCTTTTTTTAATGAAATGGTAGGGGTACAATGTACCCCGTTACCAATTCACATAGGGGGGGCAGGATCTGGGGGTCCACTTTGTTAAAGGGGGCTTCCAGATTCCGATAAGCCCCCCTTCCACAGACCCCCACAACCACCGGGCAAGGGTTGTGGGGATGAGGCCCTTGTCCCCATCTACATGGGGACATCCTTCCCATGTTGAGGGCATGTGACGTGGTACGGTTCCCCCTCTTTTCCTGCGGCCTGTTAGGTTGCATACTCGGATAAGGTATCTTATGGATTTTTGAGGGGAACTCCACGCCATTTTTTTTAAATTTTGTGGCCGGGTTCCCCTAAAATCCATACCAGACCTGAAGGGTCTGGTATGGATTTTTTTTTTTTTAATTTTGGTTCAGGGTTCCCCTTATATATACTTAAAGGGCCTGGTAATGGACTGAAGGGGGAACCCATGCCGTTTTTTTAATTACTTTTATCTGTATTGCCTGGAACGGACAATTCAATATAGCCGCGAGTAGTTTTAAATGACTTTTTTTCCTTTAGAAATGTAATTTTGTGCAGGGACTGTTCTAAACACAGGAAAATGTGCCACTTTACAGGCATACTATAGACACCCCCCAGGTACAAAATTTAAAGGAATATTTCACTTTTATTGTTTCACTTGCATCGTTATTAAAATCACTGTTCCCGAAAACACTTCAGTTTTTAAAACTTTTCTTTGCATTTATACATGTCCCCTGGAGCAGGACCCAGGTTCCCAAACACTTTTTATGGCAATAACTTTTGATTTCTCCCATAGACTTTTAGAGGGTGTTTTGTAGCTTTAAAATTTGCCACGAACGCCCCAAATTGTTCGCTAATCGGCTTACGTTCGACTTGAACATCAAGCTCATCCCTATTCTCTACCATCTAATCAAACTACAATGGCAAAAGTAACATCAACATGGGTCCCCCTACCATGGCCATAATTGGTCCATGGCCATGACCATATTTAGTTGGTGATTTCACCACCACCCCACCTCTTTGCTTACATGGCTGGTGACATCTCTGGTTGTTGTTTGTCTGCCAGTTGTCAAACTTGTGTTTGGACCTAACCTTAAACTTATCCTTGCTTGGTACATATTCATCAATAGAGTTGGCTGGCACAATACACGTACCATTATCAAATAATTATATAGATAGAATGTACCACCAACAGATTAGACACAATGGGAAAATTGACAAAGGATGTGGTAGAAAACCTTAAGAGTTCTACTTGGCCTCACTGTAAAATATCTCCTCACAGATTCTCTGTCTCAGAGGTGGAGAGTATGGGTGAGAAGCTTAAAGATTGATATAATTAATAACTATATATGTTTATATATATATATATATATATATATATATATATATATATATATACACACACACACACACACAAAGTACAAACACTGTACAAGCACTCACACGTACACAGTATAGTTATAATGTATTTTAGGAATCATTCACATCTGAGCAATGCAGAATTGTTTGCAGAATTGCGCAACTCTTGCCACGATTCCAAATTGTTATAAAATTCTGTCAAAATACACAATTAGGTAGATTCAGGTAAAGTTAGGCCGACTTATCAGTAGATAAGTCGACCTAACTCAGAATCTACGCCGACCTATGTTTAAGCGTATGCTCAAACAGAGATACGCTTAAACATATCTAAGATAAGACGGCTTGCGCCGTCCTATCTTAGGTTGCAAATTTTCGGATGGCTGCTAGGTGGCGCTTTCATTGCGGTCGGCGTAGAATATGTAAATGAGTTGATACGCCGATTCACGAACGTACGCCCGGCCGCCGCAGTCGATTTACGACGTTTCCGTAAGGCATTAGCAGGCCTAAAGTTATTCCATCTATTAGGTGGAATAACAATGTTAAAGTATGGCCGCCGTTCCCGCCGCGAGATTCAAATTTTTTACGTTGTTTGCGTAAGTCGTCTGCGAATCGGTATTTACGTCGTTTACGTCCACGTCTAAATCAATTGGCCCGTGCGGCGTACGTAGCCGCAATGCACACTGGGAAATGTAGGCGCCCGGCGCATGCGCAGTACAAGAAAAATACAAAAACGTGAGGTCAAGCCTCATTACCATAAAACACGCCCCCCTCTAACACATTTGAATTAGGCGCCCTTACGCCCGCCGCATTTACGCTACGCCGCCCTAAGTAAGGAGGCAAGTACTTTGAGAATACAGTACTTGCCTCTCTTACTTAAGGCGGCGTAGTGTAAACACGCTAGGCTACGCCGCCTTAGATTTGCGCGCCCCTACCTGAATCTACCTAAATGTGTTTTTGGGTGCCATTCATTGTTAATGGAACCCCAAGTGCAATTAGCAGGCATGCATTTTTCCACACATTTTGTCATTTGACAAATATACAACCAACTTGCCAAAAATGCACAATGCTCCATGCCCAAAAAAAATTAAATTTGTCTTTTTGGGCCTTTTTTGGGCACATTTTAGTACAGTTTTTAATGCACTTTTTGCTGCCTTTTCAACAAACATTTTGGCTTGTTTTTTAAAACGCATTTCAGCACATTTTTATGTGCATTTTGGTGATTTTTTAACATGTGTTTTGGCTCAATTTTTTTCCCTGCATTTTGGTGTGCATTCTGGAAACACATGCAAAATGCATGATATGCTTGCGGTGCCATTAATTGTTAATGGCATCCCAAAAGTGGCTGGCAAATGTGCTGTTTGTTAAAATACTCATAAAAAGGAAATCAAAATGCACTTTAAAAAAGTTTCAAACTACATGCTAAAAGAAGCACCAAAGTGTGCAATACAAACCACACCAAAATGCGATACCAACCACATCAAAATGTGTGTTAAAATAACCTGTGCCAAAATGTGCATTAAAAGGCCAAAATGTGTGTTTAAGAAAGCGCCAAAATGCACAATAAAAAAAACACACGGCCAGATGCGCCTTAAAAAAAATATGGCACGTTGAAATAAGGGCAAAATGCGCATAAATAATGCCAAAATTAGCAAAAAAAAGGCCAAAACACACATTTAAAGAATGTGCCAAAATGTGTGTAAAAAAACTGTGAGTTAAAAAAAAGCGCCAGTGGTCAGCTCTTATTATTTTCATGTAATTACACGCTCTTTTTTTTGGTTTCACTTTTAAAACTTAGCTGCTCTGTAATCACGCAGGTGTATCAGGAGATCACAAGCACCCCTCCCTCTTCTACTCAGATCTCCAGTTTTCCCAACGGGAATACCTCTGGTGTGTACACGGTTAAAGTGACCGAGCAGGTTCTCTGTTTCCCCCCCGGGATTCCCAGCAGACTTTTTACCACCGGGAATCCCGATCAGGTGTACGGGGCATGAAAGTGTCAGTCATTAAAAATACCTGCATTTGGCTCACATGTCGTTAATATTACCAAAACTGGTTTAAATGTTTGCCCAATTTAGTGATACGTAATTCTAAAGGGTTACTACTGCCCGAAAAGTGACATCATTGCAGTAATCATCAATATTGTATCATTGTAATCATTAATACAACATTAAATTCATGTATTTTTCATGCAGGGCTTGTTTTAAAGTTGTTGTTTTTTTGTTTGTTTTTTACTGCTTGTTAAGAATAAGAATATGTTAATTATTAAAGGTTATAGTGTGGGCACAGGTGCACGTTAAATAAAGAATAGATCAGATATGTTATAAGAATGAGCACTCTCCAGGGAGAGAGAAAACCCACTCTGCGGTGTGCGACAATAAAATATAGATGTGAGTTGTTAACACAGATATTTAATGATTTCAATGGTCAGTAGTGGACAAATGTTCATATTTGGAATTTAAATAGACAGGTGGGCCTGGGCATTATGTGAAAATGGCACCTAGATGCCAATGAGTTTCTCACAAGTCCGGTAGGCTTTTGGCCATAGATAAGGGTAATTAAACTATCATCACACAATCTTAAAAAAAAAAAAAAATCTTTAGTCTCGTCGCCTGCAAAACCCAGCAGGGGAGAAGAGGCCTGTACAAACGATTGTCATTTTGCCAAAGATCAGAGGGATTATGTTTAATCTGTAATAGAATCCAATATATGAATTATGATCTATGTACAGATATAAAATGGCATGTCCTGGTTGTACAGAACCCCTAGGGAAAAACAAAATGGTTATATGAGGTCTGCTCTCAGCAGCTATGTGGTGTGTCCATTTGTTGCCATTGGGCTGATGAACTGATGGGTGATACAACATGGAGTGGAGTTATTAGCATGCAACAAAATGGAGTTCAAAGGAAGATATCTCGGGGTAAATTCGATGTAAATTGCAAATTAACTATACCTTACATTTTGTTTTGTTCAGATTTTTTTTTCCAACTTTAAGTTCTAACTAGATTATATAGGAAAAAAAGAATGTTGAGAATGTCTGTACATTTAGGCTCATGATTGCAACTATTTTTGTAGATATGTGGAATGGTGGTTAGAAGCAGGTGGATATGAAAGGATGGTCTGTCTTGTACCTTTTAGTTATGGTTTTTCCTTTGTATTATGGGTTTTCTTTCATGTTATTTTTAATGGGTTTTTGACCGATATACATTTTTTTATATGTAATGTCATTTATCCTCATTTATCATTTTATGTGACACAATTGTATTTAAAATAATCTGAATTTCACCCTTCCCCCCCTTGATATGTGCCTGAGATATAGAATAGTGTAATTTAACAGATACTTTATAAAAATGGTGTGTTTATTCTTGGAACATAACACTCAGTCTTTGCTGCTTTGTGATCCAGTGTATACTGCTATTGCTCAGTAAACCATATACAGACAAGCAGACTCTTCGTCCTTTATTCTAAGCTCTACTTACTCTCATTGCAAATCATAACTTCACCCAGACATTTAAACTGTGGCCACTTCAGAAGGCCGAAACCTCTCCCCCCAGCAGGTGTGTTAAACACCTCTAAGGGTCCTTTCACACATGTGGACAGTATCTCTGTATTTCAACCCTTCTGTTTTCAGATGAAATACGGACATACATGTATCCCTATGGAATTGCGGGTGTCAGTGGATAAACATCCGATGACACCCGATCTCATCGGTCCCAGTCCTCAGCTTTTCTTTCTGATGATCTGGGTTGTGGGTAGGCCCTCGCTATTCTCACTTACAATACAGGACTATTTATCCTGCATGATAATTGACAATGTCAGAGTACAACCTTCGAGCAGAGTGCCAAAGATAAGAGTCTTAGGGGGATTAGCCACATAACATAGAGAAATCCTGCCAGGGCAAAAAATAAGGCAAGTATTACACCTAGAAAGATGGAAAAAAGTACTACATGTACTTTTGCCTTGGGTTCAGCCTTAGGATTATTCCATTTTGCTGCAACCAATATAAGTAATATATTTTGGCAGCAGCACCGACATGTAAACAGACTCTAATAGCTTGGAGTTTTTTTTCCTTGTTACAAGTGAGCTGCTGCCTTTCTTTTGGAAGTAGTTCAATGTGTACTGTAAGGTGCTGGCCCCCACCTGAGTCCCACGCCATGTATCCTGGACTCACTGGTCCCTCCAAGGTGCCTGGGACTTCTATGGCAGATGTCAGGATGGAGAGTGATGGGAGACCAGCGAATATTTGTTTTTTTGCTGATCTTCCCTGGGAAGAATGATACCAGAAGCTCTTATCACTTTTGGGTTCAGCGTTGTCATAGCTGCTAAGAAGCTAATCTAGTATGATCTTTGCTCTATTAGCTTTAATAATATTAAGCCTATGTGACTGAGGCCTAAAACAGACCCCCAACACCACAAATTACACACATACATAACTTACAATACACATAATGTGGCAATGCATGTTATGTGTGTTGGTTTACCAACACACTCATAACCAGTGTTGTTCATCTTCCTTTAACCACTTAAGGACCGCCGCATGTACATTTACGTCGGCAGAATGGCACGGACAGGCACATCATCTGTACCTGTACGTCCCTGCCTAGACGTGGGTCGGGGGTCCGATCGGGACCCCCCCTGTACATGCGGCGGTTCCCGTGGCTGCAGGAGTGATCCGGGATGAGGGGGTGGCGGTTCGTTTTTGTCCGCCTCCTCACGATCGCTCCCAGCCAATGCGCGTCCTCATCTGCCCTCCTCTGCCTGCACTGTAAACACAGGCAGAGGAGGAAGTGATGTCACCGCTCCTCCCGCCGGTATTTTCGTCCGGCGGAGGAGAGGAGACATCACAACATTGAGTACACAAGCACTACACTGACACCAGTACACATAGGCACACAAATCCCCCCCCGGTCACCCCCCCAGCCCCCCCTGTCACACTGTCACTAAATAGCAGTGATCATTTACTGATCACTGCATTTAGTGTCAGTGTGACAGGCAGTTAGTGTCAGGCAGTTAGTGCTAGGTCCAGGGTAGCCCCCATACCCCCCAATAAAGGTTTTAACCCCTGATTGCTCCTAGAATAAACCCTTTCACCCCCCTTTTGCCAGCGTCACTAAGAGATCATTTTTCTGATCGTGTATTAGTGTTGCTCGTGCCGCTAGGTAGCTAGTTATTTTTTGAGGTTCGCCGCCATGTTTTTATAGCATTAGAAAATGTATGGGGGTACCTAACGCTATAAAAACATGGCGGCGAACCTCAAAAAATAACTGGCTACCTAGCGGCACTAGCGACACTAATACAGCGATCAGAAAAACGATCGCTTAGTGACACTGGCAATAGGGGGTGAAAGGGTTAATTCTAGGAGCAATCAGGGGTTAAAACCTTTATTAGGTACCCCCATACATTTTTTAATAAGGGTTTTAACCCCTGATTGCCCCTAGAGTTAACCCTTTCACCCCCTATTGCCAGTGTCACTAAGCGATCGTTTTTCTGATCGCTGTATTAGTGTCGCTTGTGGCGCTAGGTAGCTAGTTATTTTTTGAGGTTCGCCCGCCAGGTTTTTATAGTGTTAGGTACCCCCATACATTTTCTAATAAAGGTTTTCACCCCTGATTGCCCCTAGAGTTAACCCTTTCACCCCTATTGCCAGCGTCACTAAGCGATCGTTTTTCTGATCGCTGTATTAGTGCCGCTAGGTAGCTAGTTATTTTTTGAGGTTCGCCCGCTAGGTTTTTATAGCGTTAGGTACCCCCATACATTTTCTAATAAAGGTTTTAACCCCTGATTGCCCCTAGAGTTAACCCTTTCACCCCCTATTGCCAGCATCACTAAGCGATCGTTTTTCTGATCGCTGTAATTAGTTACAATTACATGTGGCTGAATACATTTTGGTCTAAATGTTTGACTAAAAAATTTTTTATTCGATATTTTTTACTTTTTGTTATAAGAAAAATCTTTTTTCTTCAAAATTTATGGTCTTTTTCTGTTTATATCGCAAAAAATAAAAATCGTAGAGGCAATCAAATACCATTAAAAGAAAGCTCTATTTGTGGGAAGAAAAGGACGCAAGTTTCGTTTCGGTACAACATTGCATGGCCGTGCAATTACCAGTTAAAGCAGCGCAGTGCCGATTACGTTCTATAACATCTTTAATATCAAAGATGTTTATATTAACTGATTGAAGAATAAAAACACTATATACAGTATTTTAGAACATTTCGTACTGTGTACAATTATTAATAGCAATACTGTACAATATAGATTCAGTGTGCAGTGTGAGTAAAACTGCTGCAGTGCACACTGAATCTATATTGTACAGTATTGTTGCCTGGGCAGGTGGAGTGTGATGATGAGCGGTGTCAGTAGGCAGTGGACGGTGTCAGTAGGCAGTGAGCGGTGTCAGTAGGCAGTGAGCGGTGTCAGTAGGCAGTGAGCGGTGTCAGTAGGACAGTGAGCGGTGTCAGTAGGCAGTGAGCGGTGTCAGTAGGGCAGTGAACGGTGACAAAATTCCTTTACAAATAATGCATATTTTAAAATGTTATTTGTAATAACATTTTAAAATATGCATTATTTGTAAAGGAATTTTGTAGTGCAGTTATACAGTATATGGCAAGCCCAGCACATGCAATACTGTGTACAATTATTAATATCATCATCATCACACTCCACCTGCCCAGGCAGCAATAGTGTACAATATAGATTCAGTGTGCACTGCAGCAGTGTCACTCACACTGCACACTGAATCTATATTGTACAGTATTGCTGGGCAGGTGAAGTATGATGCTGGGCCTGCCTGGGCATGTGGAGCGGTCCGGTGGAGTGTCCCGTGTACTGTGCGGGCGTACCTGTGTGCCACTGCCGCCATGTTGTAAATTCAGCTCCGACTAATAAATCTGTTTATTGCTTAGAGAAAAAAGCCTCAGCTGACATAAGCGCCAGCCATCTCTAGGAATAAAGCGTCTTCTTAGCACCAAATGGCGCACAGGAGGTGGCTCCGTAAATTGTATGTTATCTCAGACCAAGCTGCAAAGCTATGGTGGGAAGATCAGTCAAGAAATAGCTTGGTTACCATGGAGACCGCAGAGAAGGCAAGGGAGCAGAAAGGTACAGAGGTGGAATGCATCGGGCTCAATATGGTACTGATAAACATTCATGTTGTGACAGACATTATTTTTACTTATCGGTACAAAATATTCCAGTATGGATGGGATACCAGTAAGGATGGGCCCCGCAGGACAGCCAGTGCAAACATTTCCCAGAATCTCCGCCTTCTCCCGTGACGCTGCTTGTTGTGACTCATCACCGTCTGACCACCTGACCAGCTGACGCGGCCGCATCGAGACGTCGCTCCGTACACTCCCAGCCACCCGATACTGTATCGGGTACGGAGTGACGTTTCGACACGGCCGCGTCAGCTGGTCAGGTGGTCGGACGATGAGTCACTCACAACAGCGTCACGGGAGGAGGCAGAGTCTGCCCGGACTGCCCCCCCCGTGCGCTCTAAGTAATTTCGGTAACGCCGCCCAGTAATGGGAACGGCATTGCCGAGAGTGCAAAAGTAATCTGTTAGATTACTCGTTACTCTCAGGAGGCCCATCGTTACCTAACGGCGTTTATTTAAACGCCATTAGTTACAACACTGCTCATAACCCATTCACACCTGTGGGTGCACAATATCGTGCGCACAATAAGCACACACTAGTGTCCTTTGTGCACAGGTGCTGCATGACATTGTTGCAACATGTCGCAGTGGTTTTTTTTAAGGCAAAAATTTAAAATTTGCTAATATTTTGTTATTTATTAACTCAATACAGTTTCATCTCTTTAGTAAGTACTTTGTAAGTTATCGTATGTTTGTGTGTGCCAAAATGATTTTAGGGTATTTTTATTGAATATATAGTTTTAATAAACATTTTCACTAACTATAATAGGACCTACAAAATCAGTAGCACCATCTCTTTTATTTTGTCAGTCCTGTGTTCTCAGAAAATGTTTAAGTTGGGGGGTTCTTTTACAAACTCGAAAATCTTTAGGTGAAAAATGATAAACCCTGTTTTTACATAGTTACATAGTAGGTAAGGTTGAATTAAGACAATAGTCCATCCAGGTTAACCTGTGTAGATGTACGTGTGCCAGTAATTATTTCCCATATCCCTGTATGTTGTGTTATTTAAAGTGGTTGTACACTCTCTAAAAACAAAAAAAGCAACCTGCAAGACACAGGCATAATGAGCTAGTATGCAATGCATACAAGCTCATGATGAAATACTGTACTTACCTTAGAACAGGGCTGCCCAACCTTTTGAAGAGCGAGGGCCACTTAAGCAACTTGGTAACTGGTCGTGGGCCACAATGAGCGGAGCGGGTGGATGGCATGTCCGTGTTTTGCTCTGCATATGCAGAGCGGACACGGACACAGCCCACTATATTTTTTAGTGGATCGGATTGGAGGTAGGATACAAGTCGGTTTATATCTGCCACTACTTAGAGGTGAATGGGTCCAATTGGTCGGACTGTTGTACTGACAGTGTGAAAGGGGCCCAAGGCTATTTTCACTCTGATGCGCTGTGGTTTACCCACACGGCGGGTGCAACGCATATACCTTTTGGCTTTCCTGCACTTTACAAAAGACTTCTATTATATTCTACAGGTTTGTGGCACTTTCAGAAAGCTCATCAAACTCACAGGTAATAACAGAAGTCTATTGCTCAGTGCAGCTAAACTGCTCTGCACCTGCAGATCAGTTTGAAAGCAGCCAATACAGAACAGATATGCCCATATATACACTGTGATATTTTAGTAATAAACTGACCTTTAATAACAGTATTATATTCTATTTCATCCCAGAGCAGGAGGTCACGGGCCACATCAGAGGGATCCACGGGGAAACATGTAGCCCCCGGGCCACTGGTTGGGCAACCATGCCTTAGAACAAAGCTGTTGCAGCGGTCCAATACACCGATGTGACCAGCGACATGTCTACTGGAGTTATTTCAGGCTTTACGGGCTCCGGCGCTGTGATTGCCCAGAGCTGTGATGACATCACTCCCACGCATGCACACGAGTGCCACCGGTCACGGCACAGCTACTGATGAAACGGCATGAGTGAGCCATTTCTTCGGTGCGCATGTGCTGATGATGTAGGCACAAGCAGATATAGTGAACATCTCCTAAACTGTGCAAGTTTAGGAGATATTCACGGTACCTACAGGTAAGCCTTATTATAGGCTTACCTGTAGGTAAAAGTAGTAGTAAAGGGTTTACAACCACTTTAAGATGCCCATCCAATAATCTGTTTAAAATATCAATACTCCCCACTGCCACCACCAATTGTGGATGAGAGTTCCACATCCCTATCGCCCTGACAGTGAAAAAAACCCTGCACAGTTTAAGGTTAAACCACTTCTCCTCCAATCTCATAGTGTGGCCCCATGTCCTCTTACACTCCCTGAGACTGAATAGTTTTTTTTTCTATGTCGGGATCACCATTGAGGTATTTGTAAATCGCTATCATATCCGCTCTCAAGTGTCGCTTCTCCAGCGAGAATAAAATTAGTGTTTGCAGTCGTTCCTCGTAATTCAGGTCCTCCAGTCCCGTTATTAGTTTTGTTTCCCTTCTCTGGACTCTCTCTAGCTCCAGCACATCCCATCTGAGGACATGTGACCAACACTTGGCAGAATACTCCAGATGTGGCTGGACCAGAGTTTTAAAAAGGGGCAAGATTATTGTTTTATGTCTGGCATATATCGCCTTTTTTATGCATGCTAAAATGTTGCCAGCTCTGGTAGCTGCAGCTTGACATTGCATGCTATTGCTCAGTCTGTCATCTACTAGGACCCCCAGACCTTTCTCCATCCTTGATTCCCGCAGATGTCCCCCCCCCCCCCCAGTGAGTAGTTTGCGTTTATGTTTTTAGTGTAAGTTGCTTATTTACAGTTTTGTATAATCCCAATATTTGCCATTTTGCAAAAGAAGCTAAATATACAAATATTTATTCATTAACTCAATGCAGTTTTATCTTTTAGATTTAGTAGGAATTTAGTAATTGATAGTCTTTTTGTGTACGCTAACAATGATTTTAGTTATAAAAAAATATTATTTTGTGAAACATACAGTATGTTCATGCTTCAAGGGACCTATAAAATCAGTAGCACTTTTTTTTTATTCTGTCAGTCCTATGCTGTCAGAAAAGGTATGATATGGTTAAAAAACTTTTGCCCTGTTGGGGTAAAGTATAACTTTTAAACAGAGCCAGATTGTGAAGCATATTTCTTGATGACCTGTAATATTCACCCTGTTTCTTCTGTACATTGTGTTGTGATACATTATGTTTAGTCAGTCATTTATTGTGTGTTTTTATTGTGAGCGATAGACTGTTACTATAGGAACAAAGCTTTATATGATAGTTGTTAATGGTGGTTGTTAAATTGTAAATATAGCATTGATTTTCTGCTAAACAATGCTTGCTTAGTATATAGTTTTGCTCTGTCATAAAGGATGTTTTATACATGGTATACATAATTAGCTCTTATGATTTTTTTGAGATATAAATTGTTCAAGTATTGTGAATTACTTGCACAAAATTGTACTTTGAGAATTACTTATGGAAGGCCTTGGCTTTCTTCAGTAGTGTGTGTAGCGATGAACAAGGGATGGAAAGCTGTAAAACTATGCAATGGCAAAGGTACGGTGTTGTGTCTCCCTCATGCCATGCCCCTTCAAAATGTGTTTCTTTCCTGAGTGAAATAAGACAGCATGATGTCCTGTTCTTATTTTTAAGCCCATTGAACAAAGAAATTGAATTGCCCTTACACAACTGGTTATCATGGATAATTAGGCCCCATACACACGATAGAATTTATCCGCGAATACGGTCCAGCGGACCGTTTCCGCGGATAAATCCTCTCGTGGATTTCGGCGGATTTTCATGCGATGGTGTGTACTCACCATCGCATTGAAATCCGCGCCGAAATCCTCTTGCGATGACGTGTCGCGCCGACGCCGCGATTATGACGCGGCAACGTGCGCGACGCTGTCATATAAGGAATTCCACGCATGCGTCAAATCATTACGACGCATGCTGGGGATCCCTTCGGACGGATGGATTCGGTGAGTCTGTACAGACCAGCGGATCCATCCGTTGGGATGGATTCCAGCAGATGGATTTGTTGTGCATGTCAGCGAATATCCGATCTGCTGGAATCCATCCCAGGGGAGAAATATCCGCGGATAAAGATCCGCTGGCGTGTACACACCATAGGATCTATCCGCAGAAACCCATTTGCTGGGATTTATCTGCGGATGGATTCTATGGTGTGTATGGGGCCTTCGGATTTGATTTAATTACAATTATCAGCTTATTGTTGTTCAGTTGTCTATCGGCAACCATTACTATTAAATTTCTACAGATATTCTTTCTTAAGTATTTATGTATTTACTAATCAGTTTTCAAATGCAGATCGATGCATTTGATTTTGACCCTTGCCCTTATGGGACTGACGCGTTATTTTTAGGTTTACATCCCTGTTCTATTGGTGCTAATACCTATCTAGATCAATGTGCTTCAGTGTGTTTGATTAAGGCTAGATTCTCACTGCCGTGATACAATTTTGATCCAACTTTTAGTGTGATGATGTAGTGCTATTTGGATGAAACTTTGATGCAAACTTGATAAGGTTTGTATATTCTATGTAGCCATAATCACACTGGAATCACACCAACGTAGTACAGGAACCTTTTCCAAAATGGCCCTGTGCTTAGTCACATTGATGTAAACAGACACCATTGAAAACAATGTGATTTAGGGCATCTGAAATTGAACTAGTGTGAACCAGCCCTTATAATTAGCAACTTGGAAGATGTTGGCTTCCTGGGTGTAATATACACGATATTGCCAAAAGTATTGGGACACCTGCCTTTACCCACACATGAAATTTAATGGCATCCCAGTCATTGTCTGTAGGGTTCAATATTAAGTTAACCCACCCTTTGCAGCTATAATAGCTTCAACTCTTCTGGGAAGGCTGTCCACAAGGTTAAGGAGTGTGTCTATGGGAATGTTTGACCATTCTTCCAGAAGGTGTTCTATCAGGTTGAGGTCAGGTCTCTGTGCTTGCCAGTCAAGTCCCTCCACCCCAAACTCAGTTATCCATGTCTTTATGGACCTTGCTTTGTGCTCTGGTACACAGTCATATTGGAACAGGAAGGGGCCATTCCCAAACTGTTCCCACAAAGCTGGGAGCATGAAATTGTCCAAAATGTATTGACATGCTGATACCTTAAATGTTCCCTTCACTGGAACTAAAAGGCCAAGCCCAACCCCTGAAAAACAACCCCAACCCATCCCCCCTCCACCCCCTCCACCCAATAATTTGGACCAATGCACAAAGCAAGGTCCATAATGACATGGATAAGCACGTTTTGAGTGGAGGAACTTGACTGGCCTGCACTCAACCCAACACCTTTTGGGATGAATTAGAGAGGAGTCTGCGAGCCAGGCCTTCTTGTCCACATCAGTGCCTGACCTCACAAATGCTCTTCTGGAAGAATGGTCAAACATTCCCATAGACACACTCCTAAACCTTGTGGACAGCCTAACCAGAAGAGTTGAAATTGTTATAGCTGTAAAGGGTGGTCCAACTCAGTATTGAACCCTACGGTGGTAGCCATTTGGGTATATTTTTATGAGACTGTATAACCTGGTCAGGGAATCTAGTAGTGCCTTTTTTAGCTTTCTTAATGATTCTGCCATTAAAACTGACTTCCACCTTATACTAATTCAGCATATTGTTACATATCATACAGACTTCATTTTATTTATGTGTTATAAGAGAACTTGTACTGTATTTTAAACAGTATATAAAACATTATGGATGAACTGGTTAAACTTCAAACCTACAAAATGCTGTGGTTGGAATTTAAAAGAAAATTCCAGGAGATATTCAATTACAGTCTTACAACGTAAAAAGATTAGAAATCCAGCTTGTTTAGCAATCGTTGAGCAGATTATATGTCACTTTCACTTGTGTACATTGCATGAAAACACCTGAACAACAACGTGATGGCATCTAATGTTATCTGACAGCTTTCCCCAGGACCAATATTAAAACATTCTCCCTGGAACATAACTAAATTAATGCCACTGAGAGTGTGTTGACAGGTCAGCTTGTTTAGATTACCAGATAAAAACAGACGTGGGCAATAGTGGACTTTAAGGGAAAGGTTAATGTATACTGCTTCCTTTTAAACAACTGTAGATTGATTTAGATACCAGTGAATACAATTGGATAAATGAGTACATTTTGTCTTTTTTAGCTGGTATGCTAAGAGCAGGTCCTGTAGGTCTTTGTCTTCTATTATGACTAAGGATTTTAGACCTTGGATCTAAAAGGGAGCATTCAGAATATGTTTCTCATAATTGATAAGCAAACATCTTGAAGTCCACTTAATCTGATACAAATATGTAGGGTATTTAATTTTTTTTTAATCATTATTCTTAAAAAAAAAGGCGTGTGCCTTAATTACTTTAAGAAAAAATATGTCATGGTTTTGTAATGGAATACCAGGGTTATGGCTGCAGCTGAATGCCATAATACTATTATTAAAATTAACAGCAGCCGCTGCTCTTTCCGATGAAATTGATCCGAGCGTAAGTTTACTGTGTGACATAAAAAGTTGCAAGGGCCGCCATTGTATTCTCTAGGGCCTATGCTAAAAAATATATATAAATACTATTAGCCGGATTCAGGTAGAGCGACGTATATTTGAGCGGGCGTAGCGCAGCTCATTTGCGCTATGCCGACGTAACATAGAGAGGCAAGAACAGTATTCACAAAGCACTTGCTCCGTAAGTTACGTTGGCGTTTCGTAAATTGGCCGGCGTAAGCCCGCCTAATTCAAAGTAGGAAGGTAGTGGGCGTGATAAATTTAAATTAACCATGACCCCATGTAAATGAAGGGCCAAACGAACGGCGCATGCGCTCGCATGCTCAGAATCCCGTTGCATATACTCCCTAAGATACGACGGCTCAATGCCTACGACGTGAACGTAACCTACGCCCAGCCCCATTCACGTACGTCTTACGTAAACAACGTAAAATACGACGGCTGTTCAGACGTCCATACCTTTGCATGGAATGCGCCTCCTATTTGGTGGTTTATCTTCACGCCGGACGTACACCTTACGTAAACGGCATAGCTTACTGCGACGGGCGCAAGTACGTTCATGAATTGGCGTATCTAGGTCATTTACATATTCGACGCGTAAATCAATGGAAGCGCCCCTAGCGGCCAGCGTAAATATACGCCCAAGATACGACGGCGTAGCAGACTTACGTCGGTCGGATGGAGCCGAAATTCAGGCGTATCTCCTTTGCAGAATCAAGCGCATAGATACGACGGCGCATCCGTGGACTTACGCGGCGTATCATTAGGTACGTCGGCGTAAGTCTTTGTGAATCCAGGCCAATATATATATATATATATATATATATATATATATATATATATATATATATATATATATACACACACACACACACACAGTATGTTACAAAAGTGAGTACACCCATCACATTTCTGTAAGTATTTATATCTTTTCATGTGACAACACTGAAGAAATGACACTTTGCTACAATGTAAAGTAGTGAGTGTACAGCTTGTATAACAGTTTAAATTTTCTGCCCCCTCAAAATAACTCAACACGCAGCCATTAATGACTAAACCGTTGGCAATAAAAGTAAGTACATCCCTAAGTGAAAATGTCCAAATAGGGCCCAAAGTGTCAATATTTTGTGTGGCCTCCATTATTTTCCAGCACTGCCGAGCATGGAGTTCACCAGACCAATTTGCTGCAGCATGCAGCTTATGGTCTGAGCACTGACAGGCTGACCCCTTCAACCTCTGCAGCAATACTGGCAGCACTCATATGTCTATTTTCTAAAGACAACATTTGGATATGACGCTGAGCATGTGCCCTCAACTTCTTTGGTCGACCATGGTGAGGTCGTTTCTGAGTGGAACCTGTCCTGTTAAACCACTGTATGGTCTTGGCCACCGTGCTGCAGCAAATTTTTTCTTGGTAATCTTCTTATGCCTAGGCCATCTTTATGTAGAGCAACAATTCTTTTTTTTAAATCCTCAGAGGGTTCTTTGCCATGAGGTCACATTTTGAACTTCTAGTGATCAGTATGAGAGAGTAAGAGCGATAACACCACATGTAACCTACCTGCTGCCCATTTACACATGTGACCTTGTAACACTAACAAGTCACATGACACCGGGGAGGAAAAATGACTAATTGAGCCCAATTTGGACATTTTCACTTAGAGGTGTACTCACTTTTGTTGCCAGCGGTTTAGACATTAATGGCTGTGTGTTGAGTTATTTTGAGGGGGCAGCACATTTACGCTGTTATACAAGCTGTACACTCACTACTTTACATTGTAGCAAAGTGTAATTTCTTCAGTGTTGTCACAAGAATAGGTATAATTAAATATTTAGAAAAATGTGTTGGCACTGATGGGCACTAATAGGCAGCACTGGAGAGCACTGAAAGGTGGCACTAGTGAGGACTGATATACAGCACTTATTGGCAGCACTGATGGGCACTAATTGGCAGCACTGATGGGCACTGATAGGTGGCACTGTTGGGCCCGCACTGATTATCAGGACACTGATTATCAGTACCCTGAGTATAAGTGCAGATGTCCCCTTTCACATTAGCTGGTTACTGGATCTCTCCTCACGCAATGAAAGGAATGCCAATAACATTTCAAGTGTGTTTACATTGTGATCAGCTGTGATCAGCTGTGCTGCCCTCCAAGAACTGACCGACCACGCTGTAGCCGTCATGTTGCTGTAGCGCGGTCGGGAAGTGGTTAAGGACATGAGTCCCAGACATATGGGACTGGATTACCCATAGCAAAAGGACCAAAAAATGTGGGCCCGCTGATATGTTCACACCAGCCTATATGCTCTTCAGCATCATATTGAGGAGTACCCACAAACCAGCCCATAAAGACATGGGAAGTTTTTGGATAATGTAACCAAAGAATTGGGATGGTCCCAATTTTGGAGTCGAACGTAGGTTCGACTTGAACATCGGGTGTTCGCAGAAGAACCGTACATATGAGACGTTTGCGGCAAATTCGAGCACCCCATAATGGACTGCAAAATTGACAGCTGCTGATTGGCCAAAGCATGCACCTGACCTGCATGCTTTGGCCAATCACAGCACGATCTGATGATTGGCCAAAGGCAGGGTGCATGTTAAAGAAGCAACATAGAAAAGGAAATGTAAATAAAGTGGAAAATGTGGATATCAAAATTGTTTTATTTTTATTTTTTTATTGATTATTTTAGTAATTCTGTATACAGTATTTTTATGGCAACCTTGTCCTTGTAAACCTATATTTTGATGTTATGTGCTATTCACTCTTTTTTGTAAGTGTCCAGCTGTGCCTGTACTTTTGAACTCTAGTAATACCCTGGCTCTACCAATTCTGAAAATGCTAAAAGGTTTGTTTTGAGTGGTCATTTCTGATGTAAATAGTACTTTTCTACTCTAAAGTTATTAAATGCATGACAAAGGCTCACCTGGTAGAAGAAGCTGGCTCAGTCGCCTGCCTCTGTATTCTTGTGCGCTTAATGATGTGTTCCTTCATGGACATCTGGACCTCTGCTGGTATATCTGGTGAGGTGTGACTGATTTTAACAGCTGCCTCCAAGAAGCCAAAGTTGCTTGCATCCTTCAGCTTGTCTGCCATGGCTTCCTTGTCACTGGCGAACCCGGTGAAGGTTGACACGTTCTGCGGTGCTGCTGCTGCCGAGTTAGATGACACTGCCTTGTTCCTCCAGGGCACCCACCACAGCTTCCAAAAGAGAAAGAGAAAAACTGCCACCAGGGCCAGGCCACACACAATAACTATCACTGCAAGGAGGCTGACGGACAGGTCTACAGGGGTAAAAATAGCAGGAAGTGACATTGACAGAGAAGAGGAGGGAGGACATGAGACAACACCAGGGGCAGCAGAGAGAAAAGAGGGGAAAAGAAAAGAATGGTAGTGAGAAAAGTGTCAAGGTTCGAAGAAAACAAAAAGATGACAAAACTAAGTATTTCAAGATTAATTAAGTGGGTGTTTAAGCTCGCCAACCATGTGTGAAGAAAAGAAAAAGACAATGCAGGCTATTCATGAACATGGTATGAATACTAAATAATTTGAGTCATCAAATTAAATAATATATCAGTTCTGTAAAAAGTTCAAGTAATATGTTAAGTCTGTGTTACTTAATTATCCTCTGTTCCTTCTACAACTTCTGCTTCATGCTTTGACTGGGAGGCATTACTAAAAAGATCATTACACATTTCAAATTCTGTCATGGGACTCTTGATTCTAGAAGTGGAGGTACTAAACACAGCAAATCAGATTCCAAATGTCAATGTTTTTGTGCAGACACAACATAAAAAATAAATTATGTATTGGTTCTGATGGGTGAACCTGCTGAGAAGCTTGTCTTTCGGCCATGCATATATGAATAGATAAGGGTAAGAACTGGTTCTCCTAATTAGGTAGGAATACCAGTTCAAATATATCACCTATAATTGCTAAGGGCAACACAGTTTACCTTTTGCTCTAGTTGTATGCTTAATCTTGTGGAATACCTTTTTAGCAAGAAGATGTTTTTTTTATTTTTTTATATCAGGTTACACTTTTGTATAGCACATTTTTGCACCACCTAACCTAATTATACTTTGGGCTGGCAAAGTAGCTGAACAATGTTGAACAACAACATCGCTTACATAAATACAATTATTACAAATTGTAAAAGATCTGTACTAAAATAACTATGTTTTACACCTTCATGCTTTCTCCTGTTATATGTGTAGGATATATCAAATGTATAAAAGTACATCATACTCATTTTTAAAGGTGTTGTCACTATATATCCTAAAGAGAAACTGAAAAAGCTGTGCCCAAAAGAGACAGACACACCATCAATTACTTACCATGCCATGTTCTGCACTGTTTCTCTGTGCAGAGGCAGACATGGTTTTTCTTCCTCATGTCAGAAGCACCAGTGCGGAGAACAGTGAACAGCATAGCGGTAACAATACCCAATTACAATCCAACTATCCTGAAAGCTGCTAGAAGAATATGCAGAAACCTCCCTGTGCAACTTTTAGTATTCTTTAAAGGGAGAGGCTCTTTTAGAATGAGATTTGTTATGAACAAAGAGGTGAGTGATTGAAATTTCTGTCAAGTTTCAGTGCCTGCCTGTTGTTTTTTTTTTGTGTGTGTTTTCCAATCGCTTAATGTCCTGGTGACGCAACAGAAATGAAAGTATAATGCCATAATAACACTAATCAATCTTAGAAATACTCCCTCCCCCTTCCTAACACACATTCTGACTAACCAATGTAATAAAAATGTGCATACTTACCTATTTTCTTATGCCTCTTATCTGGTCACATGCTCTCCCCTGTGTCACCCTGCGGCTGGCTGCAGGGTGAGGGCAGAGTATAGACAATGAATGATAAATTCTTGAGCGGTGATGTCACCGATATATCTAAATTGGCTATCCATTGTGGGCACTCCCTGCTCTACCCTGAAGTTGCCATTGGCTGAGAACAGGGGAGCTGATCACGTTACTGGACAGGAACAGCCTGAAAATAAGTAAGCAAATGCATCTTTCTTACACAGTTTAGTCAGAACAGGTGTTATGCCTCGTACACAGGATCTGGTTTCCCAGCAGACTTTTTACTGCCAGGAAACCCGAGGGGAAAGCCGAAAACCGGCTCGGCGGCTTTTCCCCCCTACACACGGCCAGCTTTCCTGGCAGGAAAACTGCCATGAGAGCTTTGGCTGGGAAACCCGGCCGTGTGTATGCTCCCCCGCAGGCTTTACCCATAGGAAAACTGCCGGGTTAAAAAACGAAACTCGGCGGAAAAAAAGGAAACATGTTCTAATTTATCCCACTGCGATTCCCGGTGGTTTTCCTGTCGGGAAAACTGCCATGAAGCATACACACGGCCAGTTTTCCTGGCCAAAAGCTGTCATGGCAGTTTTCCCGATGGGAAAACTGGTCGTGTGTACGAGGCTTCAGGAGGGGAGGGATCATTTTTAGTATTAGTGTTATCTCGGAATTCTAGTTCAAGGATATTCTCTAACTAGTGTTTTTTAGTACTCCCTATTCTACTAAGTGCTTTTATTGCAGCTTGTTTTGTCAGTGTTTTCTCTTTGTCCTCATTTCCTGTTTAGAAAAACAGAAGTGAAGAGAAATCTCTCAAGCCAAAAACCCTGACTACTGACTGTTCTAACCCCCTCACACTATCCAAAACTAAAAAAAACTTTCCGGCTTGAGTCCCAATGCAATCATAAATGAAGTAGCATATGGCCCATTTTGATACATTTAAATGTCAATATATGGTACCTGAAATGCTTTTGGTCCTAATTAAAGTAACCATCTGGGTCAGGGTAAAACCCTTTAGGAAGGTCCTCTGCAATTGGACGGATATTCTACTCACCTCTTTGGTAGTCTGTGTCTCCTTCCTCCCCTCAGTTCCAGTGTTGCAACCTGTGTCAGCACCTCCTGGAGTGTTAGTTGTGTATTTTCCCTGCTTCCCCAGAGTTTCATACTCAGATCCCTATGTCACTGCTGAGTCTTGTAGTGACATAGGGCCACAGTGCAGGACATAGGCATCCAACAATTCTGGAAGTGTTAACTACTGGAGCATCTGGTGGAGGCTGCAGTGCTATAACAGAGTTGAGGTGGGAGACATGGGTCACCAGAGAGGTGAGTATAATACCTATTATATTGCTTGCCACATTGCTTCGACCAGTTTACTTTAATAATAAACTGCAAGGATTTGGGAAAACTTAATTGCAGATTCTGACATACTTCTATGATTAAGTTACTGCCTCCCCACCCCTTGTCCCCTTGTAGCTGTTAAAATGTTTCAAAATAAGCACCTAGGATGATTTTCATGTACTATAATATGTGCTTATGTTCTGTGTTGTAAGAAAAAAATGCATTCACAGCATTCTCTTTGATGTTTACACACTTCTCAGAAGTTGGACTAATAGTGCAGTAGATCATACCAATGAACCAAGTCCCCTAAAATAAATATAAAAGAGTTAGCTTCATGAGGTTTGTTTCATTAGAACATGTGTTGCAATTGAGAAAAGAAAAGAAAAAAGTGGATAGAGGGAGATATTTGTCCCTCAAAATTCCCAGCGCAAATGAACAATCTAATGTATAATAAAGGAAAAAGAAGAAAGAAAAAAAATTGAGGGGTATACACTGAGAATTTTTGAGGGCTATACACTTGCCCTCTATCACTCCCCCCCCCCTTTTTTTTATATACACATTAGATTGTTCACTTGCACTGGGTATATTTCCTCTTTATATCCCTCCCTGTTGTCTAAGGAAGGAAAGGGATTTTTTTTCCCTCCATATATTTATGTGTGTGTGTGTATATATATATATATATATATATATATATATATATATATGGGCCTGGATGGGGAAGCCTTCTTAGGCCTCGTGCCTTTTTTAACTGATGGTGTGTACGCACGACGGACCATCAATCAGCTTCATAGGTTAACCTGGGACAACGGTCCTTCAGACCGTTGTCCTCTGGTTAACCTATCGTGTATACGAGGCCTAAAAGTGATTTTTTTTTTTCATACTCCTCTTTTTTTTCCTCCTTTTATATATATATATATATAGGCTGGATGGGAAAGCCTCCCTAAAATATTATACACTTAATTAGATATCACCCCCTTTGTTTTTTTTTGTTATATATATATATATATATATATATATATATATATATATATAAATATAGGCCTGGTTGGGAAGCCTTCTTAAAGTAATATACACTTTAACTAGATATCACTCACATTTTGGTGTTTTTTTTAATACACATTAGATTGCTCACTTGCACTGCGTACTGTATCTCTTTTTTATATTCCTTCTCTCTTATTAGGGAAGGAAAGGAATATATTCCCCCCTTTTTTTTATTTTTTCTCTTTTCATATATATATATAGGCCGGATGGGAAAGCCTCCCTAAATAATAAACACTTAATTAGATATCACCCCCTTTCTTTCCATATATATATATATATATATATATATATATATATATATATATATATATATATATATATATATATATATATATATATATACATAGGCCTGGATGGGAAGCCTTCTTAAAGTAATATACACTTTAACTAGATATCACTTTTGTGGTGTTTTTTTTCTCATACACATTAGATTGCTCACTTGCACTGCGTTTATCTCTTTTTTATATTCCTTCTCTCTTATTAGGGAAAGAAAGGAATATATTCCCCCCTTTTTTTATTTCTCATATATATATATATATATATATATATATATATATATATATATATAGGCTGGATGGGAAAGCCTCCCTAAAGTAATAATACACTTAACTAGATATCACCCCTTTTTTTTTCTCTCTCTCTCTCATTCTCCCTCTCTTCCTCTTTGATAGAGGGGGAAGACGAGGGAGACAAGGATTCTCTCCCCAGTATTTCTCTCTCCCTTGTGTTCCTTTTCCTATATCTCTGTCCCTGTCTTGTCCCTTTTTCTCTTGTCCCTATCCCCCTCCAATCTATTATTGACATTTTGTCTATCTTAGACAGAGCAGCCAGGGGATATAGGATTAGGGATAAAGTACATAGGGTAAGGGGATATCCCATTATAAGAACAACAATTATTATAAATATTAATCAAATATTATGAAGGGGTTATATTGAGACCATCTATGTCTGTTTGTACTATCAGTGTTTTTAAATAATTTGTATCTATTTATTTATTTGTTTGTATGTATTGTGGAAAAAAGATAAATAAAGAGAATTTTTTTTTTAAAAAAAAAGAACATGTGTTGCACTGGGATTTTGACCTTTATTCTATGTCTATAGGCGTGCCACATTGCATACAAATGCTGAAGATAATTTGATCTCAGGTTCTGTACTCAGGGCTGGGAGAGAACCAAGTACAACACCATCAACAGATACTTTTAAGCTACACTTTCCACATTAGCTAAAGCAAGTCATGGGTGCTTGCGAATAGAACTAATGTAGAATGGATTTTTTTATTTCCTGGTATGGTAATATGTTGTAGAAATGACTCATGCTGACCAAGTTCAACCATTTTTTTTTAAATAAAGTGTGAATCTGAAGACTATAGATATTGATGTCTTGTCATGATTTAACAAGCAATAAAGAGCTTTAAAACAAGCCATGCCTGACCTCTCTAGCTAATTGCACTGTAAAGTTATTCAATATCAAAGATATTAAAACTTTACACCCTAAGGCCCCTTTCACATGGGTACCTCCGTGTCAGTTTCAGTTTGTTAAGTCAGTTTAGAAACACATGTTTGAGACTTTAAATGGCAACAGTACTATAGCTTAATGAATTGGAATTTGGAGTACTTTATAAAAAAATATACAAAAAATATTTATTATATCACAAAATAAAAAAACATGCTATTTAAACCTGAGAATGCTATTCAAAGATATAGGTAGGTTACAGTAATACATCACAACATTTCCATTGGAGAATGGCAAGTATAAAGATCCAGATATTGCACACCCAACCCAACTTGTAAAGAATGTAGAATGTTAAAAAAAAAAAATGGCAATTTCTTCTACTTTATTTCCCTCGAACAGGTGTTTGTTGATGTTGCTAATTGATATGCGATATGTTGTATTCTTTGTGGTATTCTTAATGTTAAGTTTCCATTATAGAACATTGCTCCCAGTTCTCTACATTGTATACATCCCTGAAGAAGATTATGAAAGCAAATATCTGGAGCTTTATGCTTGACATTCTCCTATGGAAATTGTATGACGTATAACTGTAATCTACTATTATCTTTGAATAGCCTTTTCAGCTTTGTATAGCATGTTTTTATATTTTGTGACATGGGTAATAAAGTTTTTTTGTATAATTTTATATAAAGTACTGAAAATTACAATTCATTATGCAATAGTACTGCTGCCATTCAAAGTCCCATTTATGAGGGTTTCTGTTCCACATACTAGCAATTCAGGGATGTGGGCAACCATCAGCTACATTTGACTTCAAAATTTAGAAACATGTGTTTTTAGTATTTAAATAAAGGACTGGCAGGCTGCTAAGATTCTGGTGCAATAGAAAGTAATAAGAAAAGAGCCAATATTTCAGTTCCTCTATTGTGAACTTTAAAGATTACTTTCTTCAAAGTGCCTATAGCTACAGAAGTGAAGAAGGGCTTGTATCAACATGCTTTTGCTGCTCCTCCAGAATATGTAAATACTTTAATGTGCATAGTTTGGACAGTTCCCATCAAAGTAAATAAGCTGCTGTACATGCCACTGTAATATATATAAAAAAAATGTAATCTATTTTTCTATATGTCCTAAGTTATATCAGCAATGGGTAACCACAAGCACTTCCTTTCCTAGAGCAACAACACATACTTAGTTGGGCTGTGGCCTTGTCAATTTTTCCTGTGCACTCCTGAGTAACTATAGGCAGCTGCTGCAATAAACTTTCTGTAGTCTTTAAACTAAAACAGTACATATGCTGCTGCTAAAGCACACACACATTCACATAACATGCACAAAGGAAGGGAAAATTGTATATATATTTTTTTTTACAAAAAAAATAAACCGTGCTATTTTGCTGACAGTGAAGTATACCGTACTTTTATGAGAGATTCATTCCACTTCAATTAAAAACACATTACAACCTCGACACACTAAATCTACAATACATCCTAGAGTAAAGATATAGGGCCAGATTCACGTAGAACTGCGGCGGCGTAACGTATTGTAGTTACACCGCCGCAAGTTTTCATCGCAAGTGCCTGATTCACAAAGCACTTGCAATGAAAACCTATGCTGGCGGCCTCCGGCGTAAGCCTGCGTAATTTAAAAGGGCGTGTGCCATTTAAATTAGGCGCGCTCCCGCACCGGACCTACTGCGCATGCTCCGTTTTGAAATTCCCGCCGTGCTTTGCGCGAACTGACGTAATTTTTCCGATCGGCGACGTGCGTAGCATACTTCCGTATTCCCGGACGTCTTACGCAAATGACGTGAATTTTTCAAATTCGACGCGGGAACGATGGCCACACTTTATACAGCACATACGTGTGCTGTGTAAAGTTAAGGCACCAAAAACGACGACTAACTTTGCGACGGGAAACTAGACTAGCGGCGATGTAGCGAATGCAAAAAAACGTTGTGGATCGCCGTAACTCCTAATTTGCATACCCGACGCTGGTTTACGATGCAAACTCCCCCCAGCGGCGGCCGCGGTACTGCATCCTAAGATCCGACAGTGTAAAACAATTACACCTGTCGGATCTTAGGGATATCTATGCGTAACTGATTCTATGAATCAGTCACATAGATACTCTGAGAGATACGACGGAGTATCTGAGATACTCCGTCATATCTCCTTTGTGAATCTGGCCCATAAACCCTTTTAAAACATGGTCCGATTTTCTGTAACAGGGAAAAAAGTTTTAATAATCCCCAAAGCTAATAGGATATTCCCTGGATCAACATTCTGCAGTGTTTTTCTGATAAATAGCAATAGCCAGATAGGACTCATTCACATAATTTTGATGTGTTTTCTGTCCTATGTTTTTTCCATTCAAATCAATCGAATTTCCTAAAAATGTTCATCAATGCACATCAATGTTCATTGCCATGAGTTTATTAGTGCACTGCATTGCACTTTACTTTGACATTAGCATGGGACATAACATAATTCAACACACATTCACAATGTTGATGTATGCCAACAAGCATTTTAACATGCATTAACATATGTTTAGATGCATTTCTATTTATTTCACTGGAAAATGCATTAGGCAAAAACGTAAAGAAGTGATCCCAGCCTTTAGTGCATTTAGTTAAAGGGGTTGTAAACCTTTGTTTTTTTATTAAAGTAGTTGTAAAGTCAGAAGGTTTTTTATCTTAATGCATTCTATGCATTAAGATAAAAAAGCCTGCTGTGTGCAGCAACCCCCCTCGGCCCCCCTAATACTTACCTGAGCCCCATCTCTGTGCAGCGATGTCCATGTGTATCTCAGGCATTGGCTCCTGATTGGTTGAGACACAGCTGCAGCGCCATTGGCTCCCGCTGCTGTCAATCAAAGTCAGCAAATCAGGAGAGAGAGGGGGCGGGGGCAGAACCACAGCTCAGTGTCTGAATGGACACACGTAGCTGGAGCTTAGCTTAGGTGCCCACTTAGCAAGCTGCTTGCTGTGGCGGCACTCAACAGGAGGGAGGGGCCAGGAGCACAGAAGAGGGACTCGAGGAGAACAGGATCTGGGCTGCTTTGTGCAAATCCACTGCAAGTATAACATGTTTGTTATTTTTATAGAAAAAAAAAACAAGACTTTATAATCACTTTAAAAATAACAAACATGCCTATACTTACCTGCTCTGTGCAGTTGCTTTGCACAGTGCAGCCATGATCCTCTTTTTTCTGGGGAGCCCCGCCAGCACTCCCAGCCCCTCCTCTTTATTGGATGCCGCCATGAAAAGCTGCTTACCCTGGGGCCATCCAATGCGGGCTCACTCCCGAATCATACTGCATTGTCTATTGACAACTGGACTCGGCCCTGCCCCCACCCCCACTCCCGTGTCACTGGATTTGATTGACAGCAGCAGAAGCCAATGACTCCTGCTGTTATCAATTTGTCCAATAAGAAGAGAGACAGAGGCTGGAGCCGCTGTGCACATCGCTGGATCATATCAGGCTCCGGTAAGAGGGGGGGTCTGGGGGGAGCTGCAGCATAAGTTTTTTCAGGTGAATGCATTCAGGTGAAAAACCTTTAGGCTATACTCCTGTTGAAGACCATTCAACACTTTCCTAGCTCTTATGCCACGTACACACGGTCGGAATTTCTGATGAAAAAAGTCAGACGGATATTTTTCATCAGATATTCCGACCGTGTGTATGCCCCATCGGACATTTTCCGTCGGAAATTCCGACTGACTTAGAAAGAGAACATGTTTGGAAATTCCGTTCGTCTGTATGGAATTCCGACGGAGAAAAAAACATGCATGCTTGCATTTTTCTAGGCTCGTCGTAGTGTTGTATATCACTGCATTTTTGACGGTCGAAATTTGGTGTGTCCGTGTGTATGCAAGACAGCTTGAGCGGAATACTGTCGGGAAAACCCGTCGGCATTTATTCCGACGGGTGTACGCGGCATTACAGAAGGGAACACTTTCTGTATGCCTGTAAAGGTTAAATCTCTTATCCTCCAGACATAAAGAGTGTTCCTGTGCCAATTAAATTGATGACACTTTAGGTTTTAATATAATGTTTCCCTTTAACTAGTCTTGAAAAAATAAATTAAAAACTAGTTGTTATGATAATTAAGTGTATACTCTTGTGTATTTTACCTACAAAACAGCTCAGAGAATATATTTATCTTGTAAATCTTATGTGTTATACGTTTTTAAGCAATTAAAAAAAAGAGAAAAAAAATACTTGGATATTTAGCTATATATTTTGAATCATTAGTTTGATGACAGGAACTGAACTGTATTTTCAGGCACTTAACTATCTATTTGTACACCATGGTGTAAAGTGTACATGCGAGACTCTTTGTTCCTAACGAGCAATATTCTTAATATACTTTTCTTATATGCTAAAAGATACAGCCTTGCTTTTAATTCTTTCCTCATTTTTTTTTTTTTTTTGTCTATTACCATGTTAATAGGATTTTGTAAACCATAATTTCTTTGGTACAGGCTTTAATGACTAAGCAAACCTATTGAGGCTATTAGTCCATAAACAGTGAAAACATGTTAATTTGTACACCACATAAAATCAAGTAAAATGGGGACAAATAGGGGATGGGTTTAATACTCATTCCCAAAGCTCACCAGGCAAAAAAAACAAAAACCCTTTATTTGTAGACAGTAGCTATGACTATTACAGTATACATTATAGTGCCTATAGTATTCTTTAAAGTGAACTGATTAAAAAAGAAAGTGGATGCTGCCATAGCTGACTGTAGTGATTCTCGGCTTGGCTCTCAGTTGTTACAGATTTTTATACAGAGTTTGCGTTGCAGCCACATATTACCCTGATTGAATCAAGTAAATATTGCTGTGAAGGGTACATGTTTCAGCAGTTTTTATAACCCGTTTTACATTTATTTTTTATTAAAAGTTTAGAAAACTGCAAGTTACAGTTACTCCCTGTCTGATATTAAAGCCTATTGCCTCTAGACTTTTACCATAAATCTATGGAATTAACACATGGCTTCAATTAATACTGTTTTTTTTATGTGGGTTTCCCCTGAGACATTCTTAGTATAACCACATTGTTTGAAATATGTCATGATGAAGTATTTGAACACCTTCTTCACCCGTAGGACAGGTTTAAACTCCGATTAACATATTACATGCACATAAACTGTTTGGTAGAAAGAATGAGGAATATATATGGAAAGATTCTTATGCTGTACCTACAATATTTATTTGCACAGTCTTCTATACAGCGGTTACCCTCCTTCCAAATGTGATTTTATTCAAAAATAAAGGCCACTTCCTAGCAAGACTTTTCAAGTATTGTACTTTCTAGAGCTGGTAACAAAGAAATGGAGAAAAGGGAGCACATTTGAGATTGTGACCACCCCATCCCTGTTTAGTTTAAATGTAATATTAGGCAGCATTGTTGGTTAACCGGCATTTAGGGAATACTGTCCCTTTAAATATGGAGATTTTTGGATTCAGTGGGAACCAATTGAAATCCTTGGAATGCTGCAGACAAATGGGATCGGGCTATATAAGGGCAGCTGGAAAGGGGCTTGCCCTCTTTCCCAGTCGCCAGAACAAGAAGAATAGAGCTCCCTCCTGCCTCAGTCATGTGCACTGTTATGTGGTCGAGTCTCCCTAGATTCCTAGGGGAGACTGGTTGACTGGTTATGTTCTAGTCAATATCTGGTACTGCTGCTTTAGTTCTCAAAACTGAGCAGTAAAACTGTGGTTTCATTGAATTTATGCTATCAGTTAAAGTGTTAGTAAAGGAAAAAAAATGTTTCATTTAAAATAACAAACATGTTATACTTACCTCCACTGTGCAGTTCGTTTTGCACAGAGTGGCCCCGATCCACATCTTCTGGGGTCCCTCGGCCGCTGTCTCTGGTCCTCCCCGCAAGTACTGACCACAGTCATGCGAAAGAGCTTGCATGATGGTGAGTAATTGTGGATGCGCTCCCGTGATACAGCGAGAGGCCATAGTCGTTCACTGTATCACTCAGCCCCGCCCCTTCGGCGTGCCACGTCACTGGATGTGATTGACAGCAGCGCCAGCCAATGGCTGCGCTGCTCTCAATCCATCCGCTCTAGCCAATCAGCGGCCAGGCTGAGCGGAGAAGAGGATCTCGGGACCGCGCACGGGACTTTCGACGGATCAGGTAAGTAAAATGGGGGCTCGGGGAGGGGCAGTATACACTGAAGTTTTTTCACCTTAATGCATAGATTGCATTAAGGCGAAAAAACATTTTCCTTTACAACTCCTTTAAGTTGTTAATAAAAGATTAATTAATGTATTGTTAAAAAACAATAAAATTGTCGCTGCCATTCTTTTGGCTCCTGTTTTGTTTATTTATTCGTTTTGGTTGTATCTGGGCAAGGTGTGTGGTTTTCGGGTGGGCCTGCAATCTCAAAGCTGAACCACATGTCGTGCTTACATATTATATACTACTAAACTCCAATCACATGTCAGCTTTACTTGATTTTCAATCAGCTTAAGGTTCAGTTCACACTGTGACTCTGTGTGACTCAAGTCACATCAGAAGTTGCACTTGTGTGAACTAGCACTAGTTTGGACATCAACATTTTACATGTTTGCCAAAGACAGAGACTTAAGTATAAATTATGCTCGGTGTCTGACTGGGATTCCAGCATTTCTTCCTCCTCAAATTCTTTCCCCCTTGCAGCTAACATGACCCAATGTTAACAGGGAGGGGTGGGGTCAAACAAAGATGCTGTGTAGGTGCCTGATATCCTTCTTATCAACCAATGACTTCAGTGGTTGGTAGGACACTGGCAGCTGGCCTGCACAGCACCCAAGGTTGTAATGCTGCACAATGAAACCTATGTCTTTGAGTAACAAAAAAGAAGGCATGATCCACCCGCTGACTTGTACACAATTTTTAGACATTGGCTTTTGCAACTCGTGACGCGCTGTATGCGACGGTCGGAAGGCTGTCAATCAAATAGGAACGCCCAGTCCCGCAGACCATACCCGGAAGCCGCGGAGAACATCTATCTCTAAAACGGTATGTACTGCATTGATTTTTAAAAAAACACCCGATTGTGCTTCCCACAATTAGCCTCAATCTAATGTTAAAAATGTGTTTTTCGGGTGAACCCCCACTTTAATAAAGGCGATCTACCTGTGACGAAAGTACCTGATTATACCTGCCCCTTTGGCCCCCTTCTCCATTCATGATGTGATTGACATGTGTGTCTTGCTTCAAGGTACTGAAAATGCTGGCCTCGAAGACGTCATGTGTCATACAGGGGTTGATTTACTAAAACATGAAATGTTCTACCCTTATTAAAGTGAATGTTGGCAAACTATCTGAATCTGTGTTAATTTAAATAACCATTCATGCGTATGGAGGCAATGTTAGCATTGGATAATGATGCCTTTGAGAAATAATTGTGAATACCAAAGTATTATGGTATGTTTGGCTTCACTTTTCCACTTCAGATGCCCTTAAAGGAGTTGCAAAGGAAAAACAAATTTTGACTAAAATTAATGTCTGCAAGGTAGACAGACAGAATATTGTAATGATTCTGTTAAAAAACGAGTAAATACCTATTAAAATCTATATTACCTCCGGCATTCTAGTTTCTGTTCTCTCATTCACTTCCTGGTTTGCATTGCTCGTTCATGTAAGAACTACATTTCCCAGTATGAATTGTGGCATGCCCAGTAATTCACACCTCCTTGAGGTCTCTAACACGTAGAGAGCGTCCTGCCGCACAGAGGTAGTTCCCAGGAGGGGGTGAGTAATGATTCTGTTAAAAAACGAGTAAATACCTATTAAATTCCTTCATCTATATTACCTCCGGCATTCTAGTTTCTGTTCTCTCATTCACTTCCTGGTTTGCATCGCTCGTTCATGTAAGAACTACATTTCCCAGTATGAATTGCGGCACGCCCAGTAATTCACACCTCCTTGAGGTCTCTAACATGTAGAGAGCGTCCTGCCGCACAGATGTAGTTCCCAGAAGGGGGCGAGCACGTTACTGACCACCGCAGTAAACCCTCCAATCACGGTGGTCAGCAAAATCAGACAAGCATGACGTGAACAGAACAGAGAATAAATAGAGCAACTTCTGAGCAAAAACGAACAATGAGGAAGTGAAAAGGGGAATGTCTGCAGGTAAAGGATGCTTATTATGAAAAAAAAAATTCCTTTACAACCCCTTTAAGGAGATGCTGCCGTCCAACAGTAGTTTTGCGTCAGCACCATCGTAGTCCTCCAATAGGATGGTAGAGAGATTCCTATGGCTCCTTTTGAGACCCTCCTGGTTGTAGTCTCCGGTGTTTTTAGGTGGCGGCTTATCTCCCTATTTTCTTATTACTATTATAATTTTTTTCTCTTTTCGGTTCTGGTATTTCACTCATGATTCTGTCCCTCTTCTTCCTTTTTTCATACCCTCTTCTTCCTCTTTTCTATTTCAATCGTCTCTCTAGTCATTTTTCTCTCTCTCCTTATTTCCCTTCCCCACATACTTACTGTATATTCCATTTATGCCACCGTGCTTATTAGTTTATTTATTTAAACCATGACCACATCTTTATAAACTTTACGTATATGAAAATTGGTTTAAATTGTAATTTGCTCATTGTGGTAGTACATTGCATTTGAGACATTTTTACAACTTAAAGAGGTTTTATTTTTATACTTGTATGTACATTTAAAAACAATAAAGATATACAGAGTAAATGGTAAGTATTCACAGCCCTTCACTTTTTCCACATTTTGGTATGTTACAGCCTTATTTCAAAAAGTATTTGTTTGAAATCTTTTCAAATGTATAAAAAAAATTAAGCTCAACAGGTGCATCATATTTCCACTGATCAACCTTGATGTTTCTACAATTTGATGTGGTAAATTCAGTTGATTGGACATGGTTTGGAAGAGCACACACCTGTCTATATAAGTTCCCACAGTTAACAGTGCATGTCAGAGCACAAACCAAGCCATGAAGTCCAAGGAATTGTCTGAAGACTTCAGAGACAGAATTGTATCAAGGCACAGATCTGGGGAATGGTATTTCTGCAGCATTGAAGGTCCCAATGAGCACAGTGGCCTCAATCATCCATAAATGGAAGAAATTTGGAACCACCAGGACTTTTCCTAGAATGGGCCATCCAGCCAAACTGAGTGATTGGGGGAGAAGGGCCTTAGTCACGGAGGTGACCAACAATCTGATGGTCACTCTGACAGAGCTCTAGTGTTTCTCTGTGGAGAGGGGAGAACCTTCCAGAAGAACAACCATCTCTGCCAATCAGGCCTGTATGGTAGAGTGGCCAGACGGAAGCCTCTGACCTGAATGGCAAGCGCGATGCCTGGAGAAAACCAGGCACTGCTCATCACTTGGCCAATACCATCCCTACAGTGAAACATGGTGGTGGCAGCATCATGCTGTGGGGATGTATTTCAGCGACAGGAACTAGGAGACTAGTCAAGATTGGGGGAAAGATGAATGCAGCAATGTACAGAGACATCCTTGATGAAAACCTGCTCTAGAGTGCTCTGCACCTCAGACTAGGGCAAAGGTTCATCGTCTAACAGGACAACAACCTTAAGTAGACAGCCAAGATAACAAAGAAGTGGCTACAGGACAACTCTGTGAATGTCCTTGAGTGGCCCAGCCAGAGCCCAGATTTGAACCCGATCTAGAGAGATCTGAAAATGACTGTGCACCAACGCTCCCCATCCAACGTGATGGAGCTTGAGAGGTCCTGCAAAGAAGAATGGGAGAAACTGCTCAAAAATAGGTGTGCCAAGCTCGTAGCATCATACTCAAAAAGTCTTGAGACTGTAATTGGTGCCAAAGGTGCTTTAACAAGGTTTTGAGCAAAATTTGTGAATACTTTATTTATGTTTTATTTTTAATACATTTGCAAAGATTTCAAACAAACTTCTTTCACATTTTCATTATGGGGTATTGTTTGTAGAGTTTTGAGGAAAATAATGAATTCAATCCATTTTGGAATAAGGCTGTAACATAACAAAATGTTGAAAAAGTGAAGTGCTGTGAATAGTGTGAGGGAAAAAAGTATTTTTTGCTAGAACATTATTTGGCATGTCTATAGCTTCATAAAGGTTCAGTTTGCTATGTAAACAGTCACTACTCCTTTAGTAGTTGACTACTAAAAAAAGTACAAAAAAAATGAAAATCGATTTAGAATGCATTATTGCAATGGAGTTAATTTGCTAAGAGGGTAAAAGTGTTCACCTAGTGAATAGTCACTAAGCAATATTCCTTTAGCCAATTCTACGTATACCGTCGTAACCCATTACAGTGCAAACGTATACTTCATAAAGTGAATAAAACATACAAGGGCCAATCATTGATATCTGAACAACCTTTTCTCTAGTGCATAAGAAAAGGGCTCAAAAAATAATTCTTCACGATTATTGGTTACTAATCTTGTATCTTCTACCAAAGCAGAAATGTTTTATTTTTTTTCTCTTGTAAAATCCTGCTAATCCCACTGGTTTGTCTGGCATAACACATCTGTTGCTGTGCATTTGTATGAATTAGGTCATATAGCTACAAAAGGATCCACTGCGTACAATGCACTCTGGTATCTTTCATGTTACAGACTTGTGCTCGTGCAGTGTTGTGATGGTGGCATTGAAAACTGCTGGTCATAGATTGAGGGACATATTGCAATCCCAGAGTTAGTCAGGTACAATCATCTCTTGACACCAGCACTGCATAATACTCAGTGGCTAAGCATATTTGGATGATTCCAGGTGTCCCTCTTGCTTAAGAGATCACCTGTTCCTGTCAATATTAAACACCCCAAATAAATGTTGTATTCCACAATACACTTGAATTAAATCACTATGTATGATGTTTGTTCAAAATGTTATTTAAGACACTAATGCCTTGTACACACGGTCAGACTTTTGACCATGCAAAAGTCCGCCGTAAAATGTCTGTCGGAAGTCCGACTGAAGGATAGAGAACAGGTTCTCTATCTAAGGTCCGTTGGACTTCTGACAAAAAAGTCCCATGGAGGCTACACACGGTCGGACTTTCCAAAAAAAAGCCTGTCTGATTTTTTTTCTCGGAAAGTCTGGCCGTGTGTACGAGGCATATAGGGTCTATTTAGAAAAAAAATTCATGCAAACATAACAAATACTACCCATAATGTTTGTAATATATGTGTAATAGTTTCCTTTTGCTCGGTGAATGTAACATTTCCTAACATTTGATTCTAACAGAAGAAATAGCTATAAGAACATTTGACCGCAAGAGTTACAGGGGTTGTAAAGTCAGAAGGTTTTTTATCTTAGCATGTTCTATCCATTAAGATAACCTTCTGTGTGCAGCAGCTGCCACAGCACCCCTAATACTTAACCAAGCCCCATCTCTATCCAGTGATGTCCACGAGTACCTCGGACATCCCAGTCTTCTCCTGATTGGCTGAGCCACAGCAGCGGCACCATTGGCTCCCGCTGCTGTCAATCAAAGTCAGTTAGCCAATCAGAATAGAGAGAGGGAGTGGCCGAACATGGGCTCTGTGTCTGAATGGACACAGGGAGCTGTGACTCATCTAGGGTGCCCCCATAGCAAGCTGCTTGCTGTGGGAGCATTCAACAGGAGGAAGGTGCCAGAAAAGCTGAAGAGGGACCTGAGACGAGAAGGATCCAGGCTTCTCTGTGCAAAACCATTACACAGAGCAGGTAAGTATAACATGTTTTTTTTTTTTAATAGAAAAAAAACGAGACTTCACAAAAACGTTAACTTTCACCAATGGAAAAAATAGCCTAACGCAAGGGGCTAAGAACATAGAAATACCCCCCCCCCCAAAAAAAATAATAATAATAATCCTACCTGGCTCTTTGGGTCTGATGTGGAATTTAAGGGGGATAGCATGAATAATAATAAAAAAAAAGTTGAAAAGTTGGTGAAGTCAGATATTACAAGTGACCACACCCAGGATCTTTCTTTATTGAGGCACCTGATGTCTGGCAGACCATGTGAGGGCCTACCTCTGACATGCTTTACTCACAAAGAGCTTTTTTATAGAACATTTTAAAAGGGTAGTTCAGAAATGGGGGCTACAGTACATGTTTCTTTTTAGTTATAGGATATTCAGTCAGGTTATTTAAGGGGGGTTCCAAAAAGCCATCCACTGGAGTACTATATTAAGAAAGTACACATTGTACGAAAGGACTATGGGGGCTGCCTTTGCTGCATCATTCTGAAAAAAGTGTAAAGTGCTATTTTTGTTTTAGACCTAATCATTTTTCGGCATGAAAATAAATGTAGTTTTTCAGCATGTCCAAAAAACAATGTTTTTCCAACTTCATCATTAAAAACTATGTTGCCCACACACCATCGTTTTAAAAAAATTATGAAAAAAGCGCGGTGACATACAACACGTTCGACGGCACTCTAAAGGGGAAGTTTTATTCGTCTTTGGGCTGCTTTAGCTGATTTTGTGTTAGTAAAAGACAATTCACGCTTTTCTGTCTGTTATAGCGTGATGAATGTGCTTACTCCATTATGAACGGTAGTTTTACCTGAACGAGCGCTCTCGTCTCATAACTTGCTTCTGAACATGCGCGGGTTTAAAACGACGTTAAAAAATGCAGCATGTTCGATTTTTTTTTTTACGTTTTTCAGAAGCTGAAAAACGATGTGAAGCCCACACGCAATCATTTTAAATGACGTTTTTAAAAACTTCGTTTTTTTTCATGCCGAAAAATTATCGTGTGTACGTGGCATCAGGGTTATTTTAATAAAAATGTTGATAAAAATAACTATTTCAAAGTTCTCAAAGTTCATGTCAAAATGAAGGTGCGCAGTGGAGGCAGTATAGGGTAAACAGATCTGACACTTGACTGGAATGGGTTTAGTAGGGTACATTGGACAGAATAAAGAGGAAGGGCAGACTGGACACAGGCAAGACTGGGCGAGGAATTTGTATACCGAACATAGATGCTGTGATGGTTATGGGGGGATGTAATGCGAAGGTCAATAAATATATATTATACTCATATTCATATTTGAGTATATATAACATTCCAATTAATCTTCGCAACAGAACACCTTCCATTCTAATACTTTACACACTCATACAGAAAGCTTCTATACTTGTCCAGAATAGGTGCTGTACAACACTTCATCACTTCACTCTGAAAATGCAGGTAGTAAGACCAGAAATCTTCCACTGCACTTAGCAGAATACATATGCTCTGTACACACGATCGGAGTTTCCATCGAAATAAACTCTGAGGGGTTTTTCGAACGGAATTCCGTTCAGGCTGTCTTGCAAACACACTGTCACACCAATTTCCGACCGTCAAAAACACGATGACGTACAACACGTATGATGAGCCGAGAAAGATTAAGTTCAATGCTTCCGAGCATGCGTCGACTTGATTCTAAGCATGCATGTTTTTTTTCTTCGTCGGAGTTTCATACAGACAAATGGAGTTTCCGATGTTCTTTTCCTAACTTCGTCGAAATTTCAGATAGAAAAAGTCCGATGGGGCATACTCACGGTCGGAATATCTGATGAAAATATTCCTTCTAACTTTCTCCATCGGAAATTCCGATCATGTGTACGAGGCAATAGCCTCATTACTGCTTTATGCTGTGAAGTGGCTGTATTATAAACTAATATATACAAAATAAAATAAAGAGATTTTTGGAAAAAGCAGCAAGCCAATCATATGAACTTCCTTTACACTAATCCTTCTTGTAACCCCATACCTAACTTTAATACTCACACCAACCCCTTTGAGAACTCCAAAATGAAAACTAATCCTTACCAATCATTTTGCCCATTCAGGTTAAAAAATAAAAATAAAAAAACAGCCGGTGATACTCAGGTAGACCACACTCCCCTACCACTCTGAATCTCCAACATGGCACTTAGTAAACACCTGGTGCAGCCAGCTAATGGGGAACATTTGGAAATCCCATATGATGCATTGTTCAGGCTAATCCTATATAATAACATCTGAAATAAACCTTAAAATAAGGGGAAAAACGTGGGTGCGCGATACACGCCGATAGCCGCTTCCCGCGCTCAGTTTGAAATCCTGCGCCAACATATACCGAGTGCAGTACACTCGGGTACATTCGGCTGGGCTCGGCTTTGCTCGTGGTCGCGCATAAACGTCACAGAGCGTGAGCGCGAGCGAAGCCGAGCCTTGCCGAATGTACCTGAGTGTACTGCACTCGGTATATGTCGGCGGAGGCTTTCGAACTGAGCGCGGGAAGCGGGGACTCGACTTGAGGCGCGCGCTGGAGAATCCGGGAGGACACCATCGAGGCCGCAGACGGACGCCGGACCGGACAATGGACGCTGGGAAGACACCAAAACTGTAAGTAATAAAATCATATAACATTTTTTTTTACATGAATTTCGGGGGCAACTTTAGGGGTGCGCTATACGCGGGAGCGTGTTATACCGCGATAAATACGGTAATTATATTTATAAATTATTATTACTTGTCAAGCAAAATTAGAATTCTTCTATAGCCTATGGGGCCGAGCATTTGACCGGAAATGTATGATTGCGGCGTCGTACAGTTTAGCGGCTTGTCGAATCTTCTTAGAACTTTCGACAGACACCATAAGCCTTCAATGAGAGATTCAACGTTTGTATGTTTTTCGCTGCTTCGTTGAATCTTCGTCGTTCATGTCGAATGGTCTACCCCAACACTGTCTCTCTAATGTTGAATCTTCATGTCTTTATAATGTCGAATCTTTCCTCTCTATGTAGAATAATCTTGGACCAATAGAGTTAGGTTAGGCACATTCGACCAAAGGTTCGATAGACACAGATTGCTATTGTCAGCGTCATGTCGAATCTTCTATCTATATCGAAATGTTGTAGCAACGAAAAAGAAAATAAAGCATTTTTTTACGTCAAGTCTTTCGGATTTTGGATTTTGTGCGTTCATTTTCGTTTGTTAAAACGATAACGAAAATACCCGAAAATTGGACAAAAATGCATTCGGATGAAAACGAATGTACATGTCTATGATACTTTAAATGCTGTATATCATTTTTTTGTGCAAGCAATGGTACTCTTACATAGACATCTGTGAAAGCTACAAGTAGTGCATTTTTTTAATTTTTTTATCTTACGTTTACTTTTTTTACCTCTTAGGATTCACCTATAAACATCTTTTTTGTTTTGTTTACATGTTTTATTTGAAGCTTTATCAGACTGGAATCTGGCCCTGAAATCAACATTCTGGAGGAAAAAGATTATCCAACGGGAGTTTGGCATTAATATTCAGCAAATAACACCTAGCAATTGAAAATTTGGAATGCCTCCTAATGCACCTCAGCGAGTACAGCTCTGATAGATTCCCTCATTTATAATCAGGCAGTAACCTCTGTGTACTCTCAATATGCCTAAGCTGCAGTGACGTTGTTTTTTTTTTTTTTTTTCCTTGCTTGGCCTCAGCAAAACAAACATATCGCTAACGCTTTTTGTATTAGTTGCATACGAGGATTGAAAAAAAGCAATAAGCCATCCCAAAATGCAATTTCTGGCTTCTTTTGAACAACTGATGTTATCATGGCAAGACTGCACAGGGAGAGAAAAGCAGGAAAATTTGCTGTTTAAAACTGTACGTTATATCTTGCCCACCCATCATTTAATCCCTACAAATAGTGGAGGACATCTGTATTATTAAAAGGGAAATCTAGCTAGGTTAAGCAGAAATGCAATCAAAAGAAAAGGCCAGCTCAGTACCTTCGAGGGATGGCCACAGATCACTTTATTAATCCCATCCTAATGTGACTCACTTAGCTTTTAATTTGGAATACATTTTATCCATGCTGACCTGCTCCTGTTCCCCCATACGTAATGTGTTTTATCGAGTTATGTCTCAACTCATCATCCTAAACAGATTATCATTCTACAGTGACTGCTTTTCTGCTGTGACATCACTTCTGTAAATTCTTTATAAGTGGCTGCAATAACAACAGGGAACTCTGTCTATCCATTTTTTGAACAATCTCCTATAAGTTTACCAACATCTACAGTGCTTGAAAAAGTAGTATAGATGTTGGTAAACTTAAAAGTATAAAAAAGAAAAGAAAGAAAAAAGTATTCACACCCCTTGACATTTTTCACATTTTGTCATGTTATAACCAAAAACGTGAATGCATTTTATTGGGATTTTATTTGATAGACCAACACAAAGTGGCACATAATTGTGAAGTGTAAGGAAAATTATACATTTTCAATTTTTCTTACAAATAAATATCTGAAAAGTGTGGCGTGCATTTGTATTCAGCCCCTTTTACTCTGACACCCCTAACTAAAATCGAGTGGAATCAATTGCCTTAAGAAGTCACCTAATTAGCAAATAGAGTCTGCTTGTGTGAAATGTAATCTCGGTATAAATACAGCTGTTCTGTGAAGCCCTCAGACGTTAGAGAATCTTAGTGAACAAACAGTATCACGAAGGCCAAGGAACACACAAGACAGGTTAGGGATAATGTTGTGGAGAAGTTTAATGCAGGGTTAAATTATAAAAAAATACCACAAGCTTTAAAGATCTTACAGAGCACTGTTTAATCCATCATCTAAAAATGGAAAGAGTATGGCACAACTGCAAACCTACCAAGACATGGCCGTCCACCTAAAATGACAGGCCGGGCCAGGAGAGCATTAATCACAGAAACAACCAAGAGGCCCATGGTAACTCTGGAGGAGCTGCAGAGATCCACAGCTCTGGTTGAGAATCCATTTACAGGACAACTATTAGTCGTGCACTCCACAAATCTGGCCTTTATAGACCAGTGGCAAAAAGAAAGCCATTGTTGAAAGAAAGCCATAAGAAGTCCCGTTTGCAGTGTGTGAGAAGCCATGTGGGGGACACAGTAAACATGTGGAAGAAGGTGCTCTGATCAGATGAGACCAAATTGGCAACTTTTTGGCCTAAAATCAAAATGCTATGTGTGGCGGAAAACTAAAGCCTCGTACACACGATCGGATTATCCAACGGGAATTGTGTGAGAACAGGCTGTTGTCGGAAAATCTGACCGTTTGTATGCTCCATCGGACAATTGTTGTCAGATTTTCTGTGGACAAATGCTTTAAAATTGTCCACCTACAAATGTGTATTGTCGGATTATCCAATCATGTGTACGCAAGTACTTTGGACACAACTCCAAAGTACAAACATGCATGCACGGAAGCAATGTTCACCATAACACAACATTAGCAGAAGTTGCCCAAAGGGTGGTGCTAAAGAGCTGAAAAAACACGTAGTTTTGTGTTTGTTGGCCGACAATTCTTTGCTGATTGTATGCAAGCCAAGTTCATGGCCAACTCCCTTCGGACAAAAGTCCTACGCTTTGTCAAATGAAAATCCGATCGTGTGTGCAAGGCTTAACACTGCAAATAACCCTGAACACATCACCCCCACCGTGAAACATGGTGATGGCAGCATCTTGTTGTGGAGATGCTTTTCTTCCGCAGGGACAGGGAAGCTGGTCAGAGTTGATGGGAAGATGGATGAAGCCAAATAGAGGGCAATCTTAAAAGTAAACCTGTTAGAGTCTGCAAAAGACTTGATATTGGGGTGAAGGTTCATCTTCCAGCAGGACAACAACCCTAAACATACAGCCAGAGCTACAATGGAATGATTTAGATCAAAATATATGAATGCGTTAATTGCTGTTTATAGACACTCTCCATCCAATCTGACAGAGCTTGAGCCATTTTGCAAAGAAGAATGGGCAAAAATCGCACTCTCTAGATGTGCAAATCTGGTAGAGACATCCCCAACATGACTTGCAGCTGTAATTGTAGTGAAAGGTGGTTCTGCAAAGTATTGTATTCAGGGGGGCTGAATACAAATGCACACCACACTTTTCACATATTTATTTGTAAGAAATGTTCAAACCATTTATCGTTTTCCTTCTACTATGGATTCTTAGGAGGACCTTACACCATTTAAAAAAAAAATGTCGCAGGGTGCCCCTTAATATCCATACCAGACCTGAAGGGCCTGGTATGGAATTTGTGGGGACTCCAACGCAATTTTTTTTACATTTTGGTTCGGGGGTTCCCCTTAATATTCATACCAGAATCAAAGGGCCTGGTAATGGACTAAGGGGGGGGGGGGACTAATGCCGTTTTTTTCAATTACTTTTATATGTACTACGGGACCCGACAATTCATTATAACCGCGAGTAGTTTTAAATTACTTTTTTCCTTTAGAAATTTCATTTTGCTGCAGGGACTGCTCTAAATATGAGAAAAGTGCACCACTACAGGCATACTATAGACACCCCCCAGGTACAAAATTTGTTGTGTTTTTTAAGATGCACAGCCAAGAGTCTTTTTCAAAAATATCCATACTCTCCACAGCCACCACCAATTGTGGAAGAGAGATCCACATCCCTTTTGCCCTGACAGTGAAAAAAATCATAAAAGCACAGTTTGTGAGCAGCAGACAAAGCATTTTTTTTCTGTTTAACCTGTACTGATGAAATGCACATATTTAAAATGTCATATATGTATGTTATGCTTAAGTCCAACTCTTGAAATGCCCCCCAAAACTTTTTTTTTCAGCAGACACTCCCATAGGTTAAATTCAGTAGAAGAATAATGTGTAACAATTAGCTTACTCTTTGCTCCGACAGGCGTCAGTACTTACCAGGGGCGGACTGGCCCAGGTGGAAAAGAGGACATTGCCCCCCAGGCCGCTCACATTATGTTTAAAAAGGGCCGCAGCGCTGTTTTTTTTTTTTTGCTAAAAATCGTCAGCGGCGGCCGCCGATTGGCTGGCTGCTGCCGTGCTGCATTGTGGGAGTTGTAGGAAGTTTAGGTCATGTGGCACGTCAGGGGAGGGTTAAGGCACGAGCGCCGTACATCTGTGACTCGTGGGCTGGCTGGGGCTGCCTGCAGAGAAATATCAGTGAGTCTGAGAGAGAGCCTGCACTGGCCCTGGATCGTGAATTAGCGGCCGAATTGCAGTGAAAGATCACACTCCATCCAGCCTGTGCTGCAGCTGTGCTGTGTCCTGTGACAAGAATGTTAGCTGCACAGGGCTCAGTGAGTGTGAGTGTATTCCGTCTTGCAGAGTACAGCCCTCCCCCTCCTCAGTCTCCACTAATGGGAGAACGATCAGCACTGTCTCCTCCCGCCCCTCTCTCCCTATGCCTGCCCACACCGACACACTCGATGCAGACCATGTCTTCTGTGAAGCAGAAATTCCGGTGGGAAACTTTGAAGTCAGCAGCCACAGTGTCATCATATTCTAAACATGAAGAAGCTGAGTGAGCCAGTGACAGTGAGCCTCCTGCTAGGACTGTGCAAGTGAGTGAGCTGTAAACAGGCTCTCCCCTCCCCCTCTTTTCCTACTCCTCTCTCCCTTGAGCCTTATCATTTAACCTCTTGCCTGCCAGGCACTTTCACTCCCTTCCTGCCCAGTACAATTTTCAGTTCTCTTTAGGGTCCTTTCACACCAGCGGACCGTTCGTCCGTTCATTACAAGTCTGTTAATGGACTTGTAATGAATCCCTATGGGAACGCGTCCGTTAGCGGATGGAGCATCCGCTAGCGTCCGCGTCAGTCGGGATCCGCTTTTCCGAACGGAAGAAACACTTTTTCTTCCATTCGGCGGAACGGACCGGATGCAGACGGACAGACGGTCCGTCTGCATCCGGTCCCCCATAGGGGAGAGCGGAGCTGAGACAGGGCGGTCTCTGCACAGTGTGCGGGGACCGCCCTATCCGCCGACAGCTCAGCAGGGATTCCCGCTGAGCTTTGGCGGACACACGGAGCGGACACAGAAACGGTCCACTCCGTGTGAAAGAGCCCTTACACTAAGCCCAGGTTCACATTGGAGCGATTTGGCATGCAATCTGACATGTCAAATCGCATGCCAAAACGGTGACAATTGCCAGCGATGGCACCATTCGAATCGATGCAACGTTGCATCGATTCCATTTGTGGTGGTGCACCGATTCCCAAAAGTAGTTTCTGTACTACTTTTGGCAACTTCGGGGAGCGATTTCAATAGAAATTTGTACAGGAACCTGCACAGATGTCTCTGAAATCGCACTCCAAAGTCGGGACTGAAATGCGAGTATGAAATCGTTCAATTCAGCTTCAACTCACACGATTTCATTCCCGATGTCAGTGTGAACCTGGTCTCCGAATGACAATTGCGCAGTCAAGCAACACTGTACCATATTACATTGTTCTTTTTTTTCACACAAATGGAGTTTTCGTTTTGGTGGTATTTAATAACAATTGGGGTTTTTTATTTTTTGCTAAAACATGGAAAAAATAAAAAAAATGTATGTTTTTTTTTTTTTGTAAATACAGTGCCTTGAAAAAGTATTCATAAAATCCTAATAAAATACATTTACTTTTCTGGTTGTAACATGACAAAATGTGGGAAATTTCAAGGGGTATAAATACTTTTTCAGGGCACTGTAAGTCATTTTTCTCCTTCACTGAAGTTCACTGATGGGGGGCACAGATAGGCGGTACTGATGGGTAGCAATGATGGGCATTAATGGGTGGCACTAAAAAGCAGAACAGATTGGTGTCATTTGCTGGGCACTGTTGGGGCTGCACTGTAATCAATGCCCTAATTATTTGTACGGTGTCCCCTGTGAGGAGATGCCCCTAATCGGCGCTCCTCACAGGCTGTCATTTACATGTGATTGGCTGTTATTGGACACAGCCAATCACATGGGTAAAGAGCAGTGTCATCGGCTATTTACCAAGATCAGGGTCATGCTGTCATTGCTGTGTCATATTTGTCTTGCTTCATAACATCAATATCCGTTATAAAACCCGGAGGGCATGGATGGTGAGATGATTCGGTGGCACAATGGGCCACCCGACTCGACTTGCCCCCCAGGCTTAAGGCTGCCAGCCCTCCCCTGGTACTTACCCCTCCTACGGGTTGTGGGAGGGCCCTCGACATACTCAAGTACAATGCAGGGCAAGTGACCACTGGCTGAAGCATCTTAGCATCTTAGAGAAGTGAGTTTGGGGGACCTGTCGCACAAATGGAGGGAGCTAGGAATAAGGAAAATATTACACTCTATGCCTCTATCCCAAGAGTTAATGAGCATTTAATCCTTGCAGCGTGTGAGGGACCCAACTGCAAGGGTAGTTTTGTTTGTCATTCTCGGAGTTGGGCTTTAAACGTATTGATCTGGTTGTGATCATTAAATTGCAGACAGAGATTTAATAACATAGTTTAGTCAAATTATTCCTTTGAGATTCTGCAGCTTAATATATTAAAAAACAATGGATAATACCAGAATCTAAAGTGCAATTAGTCAATATTGATTAATGACATATGTTCATTATTCAAATGCTGTGAGCTAAAAGGCGAGAGCCCATTGCTAATAGGGCCGTATAGCTGCAATTTATAAAAAGATAGCTGCTTAGTGCTATCATTACATGGCTTTTATAGATTGTACTGCAGGTATAATGATTTTAAAATGGTGGTATTTGATTTTAATGTATTCGGATGATGAATGTGTCTATTTTTATAATCATGGATTTGTTAAAAGGCCAGAAACACTAAAGTATAAGTCAATGATAAATACATGCCACTGATGGTATTTTCAAGTGTAAATTACATATTGCAAAGCAAAATAAAAATGATTCCAGGCTGTTTAAGATGCTATTGTTTTTATTCACACTTTGCTGTTTAGGGCTAAACAATACCCTAGAGCTCATAGCAATATCCTCAGACGCACCAGCATAAAAAACAGAGTTGCTAAATTCCCAATGTGGGCCTATAGTCCTACTCCACCATGTTAACTAGGGCTAAAAACATTAAACAATAACACTGTTTTTCTTAAATTTTCACTTGATCAAATACATGCAGTTTTCAAACAACGGAGGGCAATAATGCTGTCCAATTAGGATGTTAATATAATCAATGTAAATTGTCATGATGCACCAAAGTGATATTTCAGTTTTGGGTAGAAGTTGGCATGATTGATTTCAAACTAGCTTCAGTGTCTTCCTGTTAACTAGACCATTGTACCAATTGCACCAATGTCTTGGCCAATTTCAGAGGTAACAGACATTGGGGCTGATTTACTAAAATTGGAGAGTGGTGCTCTTTTGCATATAAATCAGCTTCCATTTTTTTTCGAAGCCTAATTGAACAAACTGAAGTTAGAAGCTGATTGGCTATCATACATAGCTGCACCAAAAATGAAACCCCCGTGACGCATTAGAGTGGGCGTGGTTACCCGTCGACATCACAGGTAGCCCCGCCCTCTGTTATAAAAGAACTGTCAAACAGCTTGCACGTCATTAGGTGGGTGCCTCCGGTGCAGGCAAGATCGTGCTTCGTTCCTCGCTGGAAAATATCATTGGAGAATGGATCACCGCTGGACATCGAGAATGGATAACAACGCTGGACAGACTGGATTACATCGTTGGAATGTTTATTTTTTATTTTTATTATTAATAGAGGACTTGTCCCAAGCCGTCTTCTGTCATTTTTAAAATTCACACTTTTTCTAATGGTAGGGGTACAATGTACCCCGTTACCAATTCACATAGGGGGGCCGGGATCTGGGGGTCTTCTTTGTTAAAGGGGGCTTCCAGATTCCGATAAGCCCCATGCCCTCAGACCCCCACAACCACCGAGGCAAGGGTTGTGGGGATGAGGCCCTTGTCCCCATCAACATGGAGACATCCTCCCCATGTTGAGGGCCTGTGGCCTGGTATGGTTCAGGAGGGGGGGCGCTCTCTCGTCCCCCCCCTTTTCTCCTGCGGTCTGCCAGGTTGCATGCTCAGATAAGTGTCTGGTATGGATGTTTTGGGGAGGAACCTCACGCCATTTTTTTAAAATTTTGGTGCGGGGTTCCCCTTAACCACTTAAGCCCCGAACCATTTTGTAGCTAAAGGACCAGGCCCCTTTTTGCGATTCTGCACTGTGTCGCTTTAACTGACAATTGCGCAGTTCTGCGACGTGGCTGCCAAACAAAATTTACATTCTTTTTTTCCCACAAATAGAGCTTTCTTTTGGTGGTATTTGATCACCTCTGCGTTTTTTATTTTTAGCGCTATAAACTAAAATAGAGCGACAATTTAAAAAAAATTCTATATTTTTTACTTTTTGCTATAACAAATATCCCCCAAAAATATATACAAAACATTTATTTTCCTCAGTTTAGGATTATACGTATTCTTATACATATTTTTTGGTAAAAAAAAACGCAGGAAGCGCTTATTGATTGGTTTGCGCAAAAGTTATAGCGTCTACAAAATAGGGGATCGTTTTTATGGCATTTTTATTAATATTTTATTTTTTTACTATAGTGGCGATCAGCAAATTTTATCGTGACTGCAACATTATGGTGGACACATCGGACACTTTTGACACGATCTTGGGGCCATTGTAATTTTTACAGCGAAAAGTGCTATACAAATGCACTGTTAACTGTGAAAATGACACTGGCAGTGAAGGGGTTAACCTGTAGGGGCGCTGAAGGGGTAAAGTGTTTCCTAGGGAGTGATTACTACTGTGTGGGGGCGTGGCTTGGCGTGTGACATCACTGATCGTCGTTCCCTATGACAGGGAACAGACGATCAGTGGCAGGCACACTAGGAAGAACGGGGAAAGGTTTTTTCACACTGATGATATCCGAGTAGGATGAAACATGTCAGGCTGGCCGATGCAAGCATGCTGAGAGCCGCAGAGTTTTTTATATGCCTTTTATCCTGGTTTGTCCTGTAAGTAGACTACAATAAATGTTGTATGGTTTATCTTATGGGCTTCACTATGATTGCTTCCTTTATCATACTGGGTCCAATCCCCTGTTGATGACTGTGCAATCCATTCATCTGCCTGTTTGAGTCCTGGAGTCCCTTTATTTTGATGTTGATGTTATCCACCATTCATCTATCAAGTTAGGAGTGCTGCCTTTGTTACTACCAAACTGCATCCTATGATCTTGTTGCCTGATTGTCACATAATTCCGGTAAGCAGATTGAGAGCACATTGGTGTGGTGAGTTTATTCTGCACACTGAAGTTTGGTGAAGGTGTTCATATCTGTTTTTCATCTCTTATTGATTTAACACATATTTTTCTTTCACTGAAGCGCTGCATTTTTGGACTTTTGTTTACACTTACCTCTCCTCGTTCTTCAGCTCTGTGACCCGATCGCGGGACACTGGCGGCAATCGGGTCCACAGGTCCCGCGAGCACGGTCGCGGAGCACAGGACCAGGTCAGCAACGTGCCGGCGGCTGTGCGCTTGCCACCCACGGCTGGGGTCCTAAAGGCGATGTACATGTACGTGCTTTTGCCCAGCCGTGTCCTTCTGCCGACGTATATCGTGGTGAAGGGGTCCTTAAGTGGTTAAAGTCCATACCAGACCTGAAGGGTCTGGTATGGATTTTTGGGGGGAACCCCACGCCATTTAAAAAAAATGGCACAGGGTTCCCCTTAATATCCATACCAGACCTGAAGGGCCTGATATGGAATTTGGGGGACCCCCACACTTTTTTTAAAAAAATTTTGGTTCGGGGTTCCCCTTAATATTCATACCAGAACCAAAGGGCCTGGTAATGGACTAAGGGGGAACCCATGCTGTTTTTTTTTCAATGACTTTTATCTGTATTGCCGGGACCCGGCAGCACAGTGGTGTAGTAGTTAGCACTTTCACCTAGCAGCAAAAGGGTCACTGGTTTAAAACCTGACCACGACACCATCTGCCTGTTGTTTGCATGTTCTCCCTGTGTCTGCTTGGGTTTCCTCCAGGTACTCTGGTTTCCTCCCACACTCCAAAGACATGCTGGTAGGTTAAGTGGATGTGTCCAAATTGGCCCAATGACCACACCAGCCAGTAAGACACTGGCTGCAAAAAGCACCTCGAGGCGATTCAGTTTACATCTGTAGCGCTATGCAAGTCATTCACTGTATCCTGCCCAGTAAAGGAGCTAGATTTAGAACATCAGAATCTCCATGCTCACTATGGTCATATGCATCGAGGCCCATGGGTAAGACTGCGTTTATAAGCATTGTTTAATAATAATAATAATAATAATAATAATAATAATTATAGCCGCGATCAGTTTTAAATGACTTTTTTTCCTTTGAAATGTCATTTTGCTTTAGGGACTTTTCTAAGCACGGCAAACATGCACTACTTTACAGGCATACTATAGACACCCCCCAGGTATGACATTTAAAGGAATATTTCACTTTTATTGTTTCACTTTAAGCATTATTAAAATCACTGCTCCCAAAAAAACTTCAGTTTTTAAAACTTCTTTTGCATTGATACATGTCCTCTGGGGCAGGACCCAGGTCCCCAAACACTTTTTATGACAATAACTTGCATATTAACCTTTAAAATGAGCACTTTTGATTTCTCCCATAGACCTTTAAAGGGTTTTCCTCTGCTTTTCGAATTTGCTGCAAACATACCAAATTGTTCACTGTTCGGCTAACAGGCGAACAGACAATGTTCGAGTCAAACTCATGTTCGACTCGAACAGATAGCCCATCCCTACTCAGCATTAATTTGCCCATTCGGCCTTTTAATGTCTAATGTCTTTAGCTTTGAACATTGAGGATGTATTGCTCCACTGTGCCTGCAGCTACAGATGTCAGTTATGGCTTGTTTTCAAGTTCTTAATAAAGAATATGCACCCAGTATTCAATATATTTGAATAGCCACACTAAGGTTGTTTTAATTTTTACTGGCTTCAAATTGTTGTCAAGAATTGTCTCTCATCTAGTTGTTTGGCTGCAGAGTGTTAATACAGGCTCTGGTTTGGGAAGGTATTTAGGAAAATATACTGGCTGTGCTCTGTGGTATGTGTATAAATGTTGCTGTGAAGATGGTGGCATGACAGTGACTATACAGTTCCTCTGCTGCAATATCAATATTGGTATCAATATTGATACCAAATTCAATTACAAAGTCTTGGAATTTATATGGAATAAATACCTTTCACACCATAAATGTTCATAACAAATGCAAACTTAGCCATACCAATCCCTAAACAAACTCTATAAGTAATTAACCCTTGTTCTACATACTCACCTTATTCTAGTCTGGGTACCTCTCTACACCATTACCATAAATATCTCACACCCAAAGTATTCAGTGACACAATTTCCGACACCCAAATACAATGATTTCATTACATGGTAAGTCTTGCACAGCATATGTGCCTATCATTCAGCATCTAGAAGAAAAAGCTAACATTAGCTATGTACATAATATGCAATCATGTTGCAAAAAGGGGTCAATGGAAAATTGCATGTAACGTAATGTGATTTTTAAAAACACATGCATGGGGATTTCAGTGGAGCACTGAGCATGTTTTACATTCATGCTCCATATATAACGATTTCAATTAGGGGGTTTAACAGTGCTTGAAGGCATTATAATTTCTGCTCGATTTGTTCTTATGCTTGTAGGTATATGTGTGATCACATAAACCAAAAAGCCTTGTCTACTGTCAGTATTATCTGATGTACAAAACCTGACATATCAACATTACTTCAGCTTTATTGTTTTGTCACCACTAATATCTTTAGTGCCCGTAGTATGATCTTGATTGTCCATAACAATGCCCCAGCTGCCCACAACATGGTTTTGATTTTTCCAGGCCCCAGCAACAAGAACAAATAGCTTAGTCTATATGTATGTGGTCTTCCCTCTATTTTTTTTACTGGGGGTGCTCATGAGCCTATTCTGAACTAGGCAGTTTTTAGAATGGGGATAAAATCCCAAAGTAAGAAACCTAGAGGCTTACATTGTGCTCAAGGGTTTAACTTTGCAATTAAACTTCATCAGATCAATCAAAAAAGAAAACATATTTCAAGGGAATCTACCTATATTAGATGGATTAATGCTGAATAAACACATGGGAAATTGAACCCTTAAGCACAACCTGAGGCTCACTATTTCCTTTGTTTGGACTTTGCAAGATTTGTACAGCTGGCTTGTGATAGGATTGGGAGCTGCCATTCTTTATTTCCTTAAAACAAGAAAAAGATGACACATTAATTTGAATTATTTCTTATACTTTGTTGTTTTTACTATGGATTAGATGATATTGTTGTTCATCTATGGCGCAGAAGATTGATATTACAAAACATACATGAAATGTTATCTGAATACGTTAAATGGGCAGTTTTGGTAACAGAAGGTTGCAGTTTGCACCTGAAATCCTTGTCTAATTATATACAATTATGCATTAGCTATTACTGTTCCTAATAGAGGAGGCAACTACCCTCACAATTTCAAACTCGCAAATAATTTTACCTTTAGATTCTTTAGGGCAGCCATTTTTTGTAAGATCAACTGTTATTTTGAGCATTTAGACAAAAGTCCAGTTCCATGCTTCCAATGGACCTAAAGTTCAATTAGTGCTGAGCAGACTACTATTTGTATTTACGATTTATTGCTGTTTACACACTGATTAAGGTATTGTTGTTTATGGAAATGCTATTTATACTTTGATACTGTAGATGCAATAAAGTTGGTTTCAACAAGTTTTAAACCTTACTTAAAGTTTGGACTCTTACTACCAGTAAAATAAATCCTATTTGAGTATCATCTACCCCAAAAGACAGCGAAAACTTGATTATAGGAGATGCAATATGTAAGAAATATAAATCTTCAAATGTGATCTTTTTTGTTGATTTATCGTAGAAGAAAGTCCCACTGGACTATACATGAGAGGTTTGGTTGCAACTGGGGCTCTCACTGACCAACAGGATTATGTAGTAAACCTGAAAGTCATGAATCTGCTACTTCCTGTCTACTTTCATTGTAGAATCTCCCCTGACTAAAAACTGATCTAAGGCATGTTTTCCTCTGCTTCAATGCCTCCAAAACTGCCAGAATCCCCCTCCTCCCCCTCTCCTCTTGTGTGTTCTGTGGTGACACAAGAATGGTGTCTGCATAAAGCTGGCCTTGAGAAAAATGGAAGTCCTCCTTTTTCTCCTGCTGCTCTGCCTCAAGTGCCCTGTCCATAATGCCATGCAGAGTCTGCTCCAGCAGGATTCTGTCACTGATGCATGCATTGTCATGGCTCACTATCCTTGTGGCCTCCTCAAATGGTGACAGTACAGTGCATGCATCCTTTATCAGCAACCACTGGCATGGGAAGTTGTAACCCATCTTTCATTGATCTCACTACAAATGTAATTAACATAATTAAACTACTGCACTTTGCACACATGTCAGGAAAAATGTTGTCATGTCTCTGCCCCCAAAAAATTTGCATGCGCAAGAAGCAGCCCATGGACCTGTGCACAGAATTAGGGCTGGCTGTGTGCATGTCAGCAAAACTTTTGGTGCACAGTGGCCAAGATCATTGTTAAGCAGTTGCTAGCTCCTGTGACCAATGCCCAGACCCTGGTTGTTAATGTGTTATACCTGTTTTGCCTTCTGAATAAGCCTGATGTTTATCACTCCTATACCTGACCTTTGACTTGTTTCCCAATTCTGCATCTTGCTTACCCCTTTGGCTTATCTTTTGCACATGTGATACTGACCTCGGCTTACCTCCTGTTTACATTCTCGTCTTATGAATCTGTACCTCCGTTGCCCACTTGTTACCAACTTCTGCCTGTCTGACCACATTCCTGCCTCCTGCTTCAGCAAGCCATGTGAGGACAACTGGCACCAGTTTCTGTTCTTCAGCTTCTACTTCACTGCAAGATTCATTATTTGAAGACCAGAATTTACTACAGGTACTCCGCATTCTGTTCTACCCTGTCATCAAACCGGACAGGAGGTGTAAGGGAGAGCCCTCTCTTTAGTTCAGCCTCTACCAGGTACATTACAACACTATGGTTGCTACACACACTATTTTATTGGCACTTGAAAGATGCTTCTGGGAATAGGGTTATAATAGCTTTCTTATGACCAGCTGAAGCCAATTGGCAGTATAAACAATATTTTGTCTGTAGCAGATGCAGTAGCATTTTTAAATTTTCCACAAGAACTATGCAGCTTTAAAAGGATAATATGGTTCTCCTTGCTCGAAATGGTGAGCCCCTTGAGATTATGAAACATAGAGCTATCAGCGGCCACAGAGATATGTATTGGCATTTTCAACACATATTAAATAGCATATACTTTCCATAAAGAAAAAAAAAGCATCTTTTTTTTTTTTTTTTGGCCCATGAAAACAGCAGATTTATGAAGCCATGTCTATAATGATAATATTAGTTCTATTAATAATAATTAATATGCAGCAATATGTTGCCCAGTAGCCAAACTGAAATCTCTCCAGTCAACCCATATACTTTACATAAAAAGCTCATTAAGGAAAAGGCTAAATGATATCATGAAACAGTATATGCATTATAGAGGGTGTATTTTTCTCCTATAATAAATTACCATTAGTACTCCAAAAGCTAGTGGGGGTGTTTAATTGACCAAAGCAAGCACAGATAATAACTCAGTTGCACTGCATGTATAATAATGCATTGTGTCATGTAGTATAAATAGTCATTAATGTAAATATACTGTATGAAGGATTCCTCCATTTGTGTCCATAGTGTATGCACTATTGTGAATAACAAACATAGAATATGTAAAACAAAAGTATGAGTTTCATGCAGCTTTAATGTATGCTTAGAGAATGCCATAAAATCCAAATGTTATTAAAGACATACCCAATGCACCACTAATTGACTAAAAATATTGTTACAGAGATAAAGGAAAATGTTTGTCATGCACAATGATATATCTTTCTTTTAGCATGTATTCCTTTCTGATCCATTTGTTATGTTCATAAATTATGCCAAACAAATTGCTCTACAAAATACTGTGTAACAAGTATCAGCAATTACAACTGGTTTGTATCAGCTTACCATAGGGATTTATTCATGACGGAAGACTTGGCTGTCTACCAAATCAGCCCAGAACAAACAACTTCAACTGAAACTGTTTACTGTACAAGTTCACATCTCTGGATTTACTGTGAGTGCTTAGATATATAATATAACCATTTATAACATTTTATATGACATCATTATTTGTATTTTTAAAGTGGCTGTACACTTTACACTAAATGCAGACTGTACCATGAAAAGTCTCATGCTGCGTACACACAATAGTTTAGTCTGATGAAAACGGTCTGATGGCCCGTTTTCATCAGACCAAACCGAACGTGTGTGGGCCCCATCGGTTATTTATCCATAGGTTAAAAAAATAGGAACTTGTTTTAAAATTATCTGACGGATAAAAAACCTATAGAACAAAACGATCGTCTGTAGGTACGTCCATCGGCTAAAAATCCACGCATGCTCAGAATCAAGTCGACGCATTCTTGGAAGCATTGAACTTCATTTTTTTCAGCACGTCATTGTGTTTTACGTCACCGCGTTCTGACACGATCGTTTTTTTAACTGATGGTGTGTAGGCACGACTGATCAGTCAGCTTTATCGGATAACTGATGGAAAAATCCATCAGACCGTTTTCATCAGACTAACCTATCGTGTGTACAGGGCATCAGTGTAAAAACACAGGTGAGATGAACACCCAATCCGTGCCCACAAGTTCTGCCAATCAGTGCCCATCAGTGTTGCCAATTGGTGGCCATCAGTGCTGCCTGTCAGTGGCCATCAGTCATGCCTATCAGTGCCACCTATCAGTTCCCATCAGTGCTGCCTATCAGTGCCCATCAATGCCACATATCAGTGCAGCCTTGTTAGTGCCCATCAGAGCCCATCAGTGCAGCATATCAGTGCTTATTATTGCAGCATATCAGTGCCCATCAGTGCAGCCCCATCAGTGCACATCAGTAGAGGAGAAAAATTACTTATGTAGACATTTTTGTAACTTTTTTTTCAAAAATGTTTTGTTTGTTTATCAAAAAATAAAAAAAAACATTGGTAATTAGAAGACTCAGAAGACGAATCACAAATTCGAAAAACGTACGTCAGGCCTGTACGTGTGACGTCACTTCCGGGTGTACGTTAGGTGGTTTGGGCTGGAACGCACGCCACTACCTAGGACACACACGCTATCACCTAGTGTAGCTAGGCTGAGCTGTCATATAGGGCGGACCTAAGCCAGCCAACTGAAGATACCAGTGATTTTTTCTTTTATCTTACTTTGTTTTTGTTTAGGTTTTTTATGGTACATTTTTACACTCCTAAAAATTGTTTTTACTGGCACCTAGCCCGCACACTCTCCTCAGGTGCGGACACTGCCATTTATATTTTTTTATTTTTTATTTTTCATTTTTCATTATCTGTATACTGGCTTGTATCAGACATGCACCTTTGAATAAATAACAATTTTACAAGATAAAGGTGTCAGACCATATTACACTATCGGAGCCCCCCGTATGTGTTTTTTTCCTATCTGAGGGACCGAGGGAGCTGGACTACCCGGACCATTAGAAGTAATATACCTGTCTGGAGGAAGGACCCAGCAGCAGAGTGGAGCAGCGGTTGCCTGAACCCCCGATATATGCGGATCACCCCAAGAGGGGACTTCTATCTGGTGAGTGGGGAACCCTGAGGGGAGCACCGGGAGCACTCCGAGTTGTGTGACAGAGGCACTCCTTTCACACTCACTTGCCTGTTGGACCTTCACTAATCCACCAAGATATCCTGCACATTGTCCCACGGTCCTGCTAATATATGGAATTATGATGAACTTTATATGCATATAATATTTTTTACACTGCTTCCTCTTTGATCACGGACAATATATATAGTGTGTACATACCAGTTCACTCATTGCACCATTGGTGCTGGACTATATAGATACCTTGTTTCCTCTCCTTTTCTTTCCCACAGGGGGCAGGAGCCCATCTAATTATTATTATATCTGGACATTTCCCATTTATCTCATGGACAGTCGTGTATGATTTATTGCAAATCTCTATCTTGATTTATATCACACATTTTGACTCATGCACGCGGTTATATGAGCTAGATATCTGCTGTACTCACTTGGCATTTCCCCGTGAGGGCAATTGACCAGGAATAGGTTATATATTTTGTATATTTCTTATTTATTTATTTTGTAGAAACCTCTTATCTGACACTTAGGATTATCTTATGGCATATCAGATAATACACACAGTTTACTGAATAGCATACACTGAGCCAATAAGAGCACATTGTTTATATAACAGAGCACATTGTATGTAAATAATAATCTTATCAGCTGCGCACCTTAGTGATCAGAGGCATTTGAGGAGTTCTATCACAGCAGATTGCACACTCAGCGCTCTATCTGGGGGAAACGACATTGTCCCTGATCTAGCTCCTTTATTAGTGTTTATACAGGCAGCGCCATCATCCCTATTTTCCAGCTTATCACTTATTTCTGCCCCTTAGGGGACAGTTTCTAGGGAGGCAGCAGCCTTATACCTTGGATACCCTAGCGCAGGTTCTATACATTTTCATTGGTAATTATATGCCGCCAAAAGAAAGCTCTATCTGTCGCAAAAAAATTCTAAAACTTTCTTTGGGTACAGTGTTGCATGACCGCGCAATTGTCATTCAAAGTGTGACAGGGCTGAAATCCAAAAATTGGCCTGGGCAGGAAGGGGGTGAAAGTGCCCAGTAGGCATGTGGTTAAGCCCAGTGTGCCTGGACCATAATTTATTCATCCTAAAAGCAAAGTTCTAAGTTCAATGTTCAAAGTACAATTCCTAATGATCTGTCAGCAATCTTCTTTTACATTTTTCATACATGTTTTCATTTGACTTCCATAGGTTACTGTTCTTCATATTGTTTCTTCCATACTCAGTAACTTGTTTTTACCCTTAAGTCATCACATTATACAGACAAAATAATTCTTTGTATTTTCTCTTTGCAGTATGTATTGTATAACTGTGTATGGTATGTTGTACATGCATGTGCTCAACCTTTACAAGGCACTTTGCTGAATATTATTAGTGCTTTGCCTGGAACAATTTGTATGTGGGTCAGTAATGAATTGCAAATAGGGCAGAGCTGAAAATGTGGCAATTTGTTACCTCATGGTACCTTCAGAAAAATTGTTTTTGAAGTTTTCAGAGGCAGATGGCATGAAAATGAAGATAATGAAATGAGTTTAAATCAAATAAAAAACAACATATCCAGTCTAGGAGGCTCCATCCCATGCAGCTGTACTGATTAGCAATGAAGTTACGATCCAGCACATCTGCTCTTCAATATCATTTAGTGGAGATGATCCATTAGCTTAACCCCTCTCTTACAACAAATAAATAAATAAAAATGTGCAATTCACATTGGAGAATAAAAACCATTAGAGAAAGAGGATTGTCTTCTGCCCTAGAGCCAAAGCAAGATATCCTAAAATAGTGGTGCATAAAACAGGAAACAGGGGGGACGTTTCTTCCCACATTAGTAACACAGATGCCCACGTTTATATTGACATAATATTGACTACAATAAAATAAAATCTGATTGTTATTATGAGCTACTGCACTTTGTATATTTGTGTTGCCCTCTGCACCACATTTTATTTAAATTAAAGTAATTAACTATACTAGTTAATGCTTTTAAAATGTGTTTGAACATAAAATATTGGGTGCCTTTGCCTATAAACCTACTTACCTACAGCCTGACCCTCATATGGTTACATGTGTCAAGGCAGGATACCCATCCCTGCAAATCACAGGCAAGCTAGTAAAATCCAGCAAGAACTTATTTTTTATTGAACCACACTACATATACCGTATATACTCAAGTATAAGCCAAGTTTTTCAGCACATTTTTTTGTGCTGAAAATGCCCCCCTCGGCTTATACTCGAGTCACCTTTTTGTGCCTGATCTCCCAGACTTTTGGTCCCAGGACTGGCCGGCCATAGGTCTCCAGGACCCCAACCTTGGCACACATGTAGCCCCACTCATCCTCTACAAGTGTGCAAAGTTTGTTGTCCGGGGAGCACCCATTTTTCAAAGCTGAGCACCCCTTCCATAGACTCCCATGCTAAACGGTAATTTCTCCGGTGATTTTGGGGACCCAGTACCGGCCGGTCGTAGGTCCCCTGGACTCCCATGTTAAACGTCAGTCTAGTCATGGACACAGTGAGGCATAAGCATGGTGAGTCATGGACACAGTGAGGCATGGCCACAGTGAGGCATGGACACAGTGAGGCATGGGCACAGTGAGGCATGGACAAAGTGAGGCATGGACACAGTGAGGCATGGGTACAGTGAGGCATGGGCACAGTGAGGCATGGACACAGTGAGGCATGGACACAGTGAGGCATGCAAATAGACACAGTGAGGCAAAGTGAGGCACAGTGAGGCATGCAGATGGACACCCTAGACTTATACTCGAGTCAATACGTTTTCACAGCTTTTTTGTGGTAAAATTAGGTGCCTCGGCTTATATTCGGGTCGGCTTATACTCGCGTATATATGGTAAGTTAGCAAGATCGGTGCACCGGACACCCAACCTACAAAAAGATATTCATATAATAGAGCAAGTTTAGAGGCAACAAAATTGGTGAAGGGTCTGAGTGATAAAACATAACAAGAGGGACAGAAATTATTTTGTACAGTCTTGATAAAACAAGGGTGGCAAGGAGACTTGCCTGAAACATTTAAATACATTAAGGTTGGGAATAAGATTCAGGAGGGCGGAATTTTCAATATAAAGCCAAGATCAAGAACACAAAGACATGACCTCAAACTAGCAGGAAGAAAGTGCAAAACTAATTGTAGAAAGTATTGTTTTACCAAAAGAGTGTTTGATGCTTGGAAAATACTTCAACAGAGGTAGTGAGTCAGTAGTTTATTGGATTCAAATGTGCTTGGGACAAACAAAGTTATGCTTAGACAAAAAGGTTTAACAAAAAAAGATCAAACTCGATGGACCACTAGGTCTTTTTCTGCTGTAATGCCGCATACACACGATCATTTTTCGACTTGTAAAAAAACAACGTTTTTAAAAAATGTCATTTAAAACGATCGTGTGTGGGCTTCACAGCATTTTTCGGGTTCTGAAAAACGAAAAAAAAAATTCGAACATGCTCTATTTTTTCACAACGTTTTAAACAATGTCATTTTTCGGGTTGTAAAAAATGATCGTGTGTGGGCTTTAATGACGTGAAAAACCCACGCATGCTCAGGAGCAAGTTATGAGACGGGAGCGCTCGTTCTGGTAAAACTACAGTTCGTAATGGAGTAAGCTCATTCATCACACTGTAACAGACAGAAAAGCGCGAATCGTCTTTTACTAACACAAAATCAGCAAAAGCAGCCCCAAGGGTGGTGTCATCCGAATGGAACTTCCCCTTTATAGTGCCGTTGTACGCGTTGTACGTCACCCCGCTTTGCTAGAGCATTTTTTTCACGATCGTGTGTGGGCAACGTCGTTTTAATGATGAACTAGAAAAAAACTTTGTTTTTTCTAGAGGCTGAAAAACGTTGTTTTTTACAAGCCAAAAAATGATCGTGTGTATGTGGCATTACTCTTCTATGATTTACTATGCAGAAGATGCACGAAAATGTAAATACTGAGCATGCTGAAGCAAACAGATCACCACATACTTTATTACATCAGTTCCATTCAGTATATCTTTGACAGGTATTACACCCAAAAACATAATTACAGGTGACCCCTGCTGCTGTTTACTAATCAACATAAGCTGCTGCAGCCCATAAAACAGTGATTATATTCCATTTCTGATATAATCAGGAAATAATTCACCACAGCAATTAGAACAAAAACATTAATAACAATCTCTACAAGGCTTTACCTTTTTACTACTGCTGCCGTGTTACAACAGTATTGGGGTGTGAAGATTTAGGGCCCTTTCACACTGATCAATTTTTCTTTTGTATTTGCCTTACCAAAAGTGGAATAAAAATGCATGACCAGAAGTGATTCAGTAGTCACCTTTTCACTTCTGTAATTGCGGGAACATGTTGCATGTCCCAGGCCCATCTGTGTCCCATGGGAACCCAGAACAGCCACGTAGCCATCCAGCATGGCGAGCAGGGCAGAAACAAAAAAAATATGTTTCCCAATCTTCACTGCAAAGAATGAACCTGGAAACACTCAGCTCTGATACTGTCTGCTGGTGCCCAGAAAACTGCAGATCAGGTACAGTTTGTACTCAATATGGCAGTTGAAGGGGGGGGGAGTGCAGAAGATGCCATAGGATGCCATAGGGATCCAATAGATCTCTATGTAAAGAGTACCTGTCTCTCAATTTATCCTTTGATTGTATGAGAAAAGGCAGCACACCCTCTTCCTCCAGTACTTAGAGGAGCAGGGGGTTCTCCAGCCTCCTGCACTCAGCTGAACTGGGGACGTGGGGATACCCTAGAGCATTCAGCTTCAGCTACTCTTCTGTGCTGTGACGAACACAAAGTAGAACATGAAACAAATTAGTCCTTTTGTTAAGTAGGAGCAACATCTTCTCAATTTTCTAAATTTAGAAGAGTGGTGCAAGCTTGTAGTTGCATAACTCTTTGTTAATTCCCCTAATGAGTGCCAAAGCATAGAAATGCTGTACAGAGGTTCCTAGACCTTATCATTGTCAAACAGATGTGAGTTGCAACTCGTTCCCCATTGTCCAAATTACCTCTTTTAAAGTCCGGTCACTGTAGCGCAATTAACAACTTGTAATTTATAAAGACTAAAATAGAGATGAGGCCAAGAAATTAATTCCACTACTTAAAATAATGAAACAAACAAAATATACATTGAGAGAAGAGTTAGTATTTACAAACAAATGATTTTACATTTATGCCGGATAATTATTGTATTTTGCCGCAGGACCAAAAAAAATAAAAAAAATCATTGTTTGTATTACATAGAGATGTTATGTTTTGATAGCATGATTACAACACATTTACAGCAAACATGAAAATTGGCTATGCTCCAGCCTTTATGAAAATGAAGTATGTAATTGCTTTAAAAAAAAAAAAAGAATACAAACTCTGGATAATATTTTGCTAGTACTTTCAATTTTACTTTATGTCTTCATTATTACCAAGCTAATGCAATGTAAAAATATAATCTTATTTGCAGTTTTGTTAATTTTCATATCAAATACCGCTATGCTACACAGCACTCAAATAAACGGGATCCCTGGTTTGTTCGCTGAACCACAAAATCATATTAATCAGTGAATAGATGAAAAAAAAGAAAGCAAAAGGCAGAAAAGTACTGTATTTGTTAACATAAGACCCTGTAGACATCTGAGCAAATCGGAATTGTGAAAATAATCACATGATTCTGCCTTCATTTCTAGATCATGCTAAACATGTTAATGGCACTCTAAACATGCTAAAGAAATGGGCCTTTTGAAGCACGACAAAATGGCTGAAAATTTGGCAAAAACATGCTATTTATAGGCGAGCACACAGGGTGTGCTATGTGTGCCTCAGAACACCCTAATCAAAGTGTGCCTCAGCACACCTAATTTCCCTAGTTTAGACCCCTGATATTTCACCAAAATTCTGCAAAAAAAAATGTGAAAAGAAATAAAATGGTAAAAAATAATAGAAATAAAAACAATTGATACCATCCATTTCTCTACTGACACCATCCACTGCTTTACTGACATAGTCAGTATATATGAACAAACACACACATGCATACAGTATGTATTTTAGCTTTGTGGTGCACACCCTAACGCAATAGGCTGTACACGCCTATGGTGCTATTCAAAAACACGCTCCAAAGTAGATGGGTTTAAAAAAATGCCCAAAAAAAAGCCATGCAAAAAGTGTGAGTCGTCTATTAACAACAGAATGATTTCTTGTCACAGTACATAAGGTGAAGTTATGTTCACTGTGAATATGAAATTATGCAAAAGGGAAATTCAAAAAGAAAAAAACAAAGACTTTTGCTTGCACGTGATTGGATGATTTAAGTGAATGAGACATCTTTTTCATTCAGCTGAGTGCACACTCACTTTGCAAAACTTCTCACCTACTTTATAAATCAGCCGTTTGTAAGCTTAGAACAGGTTCAATAGCGACAGTAATAAACCAATGGATGAACCAAAAACAAATCAAATGGTAATCCAAGGCACAAACATGTACAAGCTACATTAAAATGTCTACATTTGTTTATTACACAATTATGATGTCTATATTGGTTTATTAGACAATTTGTTAACCCCTTACTGCTGCCACAATGCATATATATTTGGCAACAGGGTGAGTGAGCCTCAACACCCGGCATCCGCCCCCCAAAATTGTGTGCTAAGAGCATGCTTACTGTGCACTCCCAGCACACTCACTGAGCTGTCACTAATTGTTTTCAATCCCATGTGTGATCGGGAGACAGAGGGACAAGCTCCCGATCACGTGACTGCTGTAAGAGTCAATCATGAAAATCATATGATTGGGACATTTCCCCAAGCCCAACTCCGCCCTTCCCATATAGATCTCCCTCCAGTACATTCAGAGGGCAAAATAAGTATTGAACACATCACCATTTTTCTAGGTAAATATATTTATACAGGAGTTATTGACATAAACATTTCCAGCACATGTCGGTAACAACCATGCGATCCATACATACAAAGACACCAAAACAAATACGTTCAGAAATTAAGTTATGTGTAATAAAATGAAATGACACAGGGAAAAAGTATTGAACAAATGAAGAAAGGGAGATGCAAAAAGCATGGAAAGCCAAGACACCAGATGAAATCTATCAGTAATTTGAAAGCAATTTTGCCCCTTGTTAGTGCAAATTAATATAGGCTGGTTCAGTCGCAACTGATGGCCTAAAAAACAGCTCATTACCAAGGTGTCACACAAGGAACATCTAATGATGGGTAAAAGCATAGAGATCTCTCAAGACCTTTGAAACCTTATTGTTGAAAAACATACAGATGGCATTGTTTACAGAAGGATTGCTAAACTTCTGAATGTTCCAGTGAGCACGGTTGGGGCCATAATCCAAAAGTGAAAAGAACATAATATCACCATAAACTGGACACGACCAGGTGCTCCTCACAAGATTTCTGACAGAGAAGCGGACAGAATTATCAAAAGCGTTGTCCAAGAGCCAAGGACCACTTCTGGACAGCTTCATAAATACCTGGAATTAGCAGCTACAATAAGTATTAAACTCAACTGTTTAAAATAAGTGCTAAAATATCGCCCTACTTCCAATATAGCACTACTCAGCGCTCAGGTGCGTGTACCCACAAGGTGATTGAAAACAAAGAATAAATAAATAAATAAGAGTTGCAGCTGCTGCTAAACATATGACAATGTATGTAAAACAGTAAAAGATAAAACAAATAAAACTATTAAAATCCCAAGTGTTCTATATAGAACTGTAGCAGCGCTACTTTTAAACCAACGTTTAAAATTCTTCTCTGGATATGGTGAATTCATAGGTATATGATGATAGTGCAGATGGATTGTACACAAATTAGTCCTTAATTAAGTGCTCCTTTCACCAAGGGGGGTGTTCACCACGTGGGGGGATAATTACTCCCCTGTTGGGGATGCACTCACCACAAGATTGAATAAAAAGGGCCTGGATTAAATATCTGTATATGTACCGTAACGTCGTACGAGGGGAAGGGGCCACGTGTGACGTCACCCGCGATCGCCGACCTAGATTGAAACCCATGCTCTTATGGATGTTTTATGCTGTTTCGCTGCACTCGCTTGAGAGTGCCTATACAGCGGTTTGAACTTAACATTCCTGCTGGTGGAGAGTGCATCTTCCGGTACATATACAGATATTTAATCCAGGCCCTTTTTTTCAATCTTGTGGTGAGTGCATCCCCAACAGGGGAGTAATTATCCCCCCACGTGGTGAACACCCCCCTTGGTGAAAGGAGCACTTAATTAAGGACTAATTTGTGTACAATCCATCTGCACTATCATCATATACCTATGAATTCACCATATCCATAGAAGAATTTTAAACGTTGGTTTAAAAGTAGCGCTGCTACAGTTCTATATAGAACACTTGGGACTTTTAATAGTTTTATTTGTTTTATCTTTTACTGTTTTACATACATTAAACTCAACTGCCATGGCCTGTATGCATGCTTACCACGCAAGACTCTATTGCTGAAGAAAAAGTTCCATATTTATCGGCGTATAATGCACACTTTTTTCCCCCTTAAAATCAGGGGAAAATCGTGGGTGCGCGATATTTGCCGATACACCAAAAAAACACCATAACAACAGTGAAGTTTGGAGGTGAGGACATTATGGTGTGGGGCTGTTTTTCAGAATATGGTACTGGCCAACTTCATATTATTGAAGAAAGGATGAATGGAAAATTGTACCAAGACATTCTTGATAAAAATCTGCTGCCATCTACCAGGATGATAAAGATGAAATGAGGGTGGACATTTCAGCAAGACAATGATCCCAAACACAAAGCCAAGGAAACTCTCAATTGGTTTCAAAGAAAGAAAAAAAGCTGCAAGAATGGCCCAGCCAATCGCCTGACTTGAATCCAATGGAAAATCTATGGAAAGAACTAAAGATCAGAGATAATTGAAGATACCCATGGAAACTTCAAGATTTGTTTGTGTGGAACAATGGGCCAAAATCACACCTAAGCAATGTAAGCAACTAGTTTCTCCATGCCCCAAAGCTGTCATTACCAACAAAGGATTTTGTACAAAGTATTAAATAGATTTCAGTTAGCGTGTTCAATACTTTTTCCCTGTGTCATTCCATTTTATCACACATAACTTAATTTCTGAACGTATACGTTTCTTTGTATATATGGATTGTATGGGTTGTTATGGACATGTGGTGAACATTTCGTGTCAATAGCACCTTTAGAAATATATTTTCCTAGAAAAATGTTTATGTGTCCAATACTTATTTTACCCACTGTATATCTTCCCCCAGTATAGCCCCACATCCCCCCAGTACAGCCCCTTAGTACAGATCCCCTCAAAATACATATCCCCCCTCAGTTAAATGACATGTCACGAAAATGACATGTTGCATTAAAGTTGAGAAGCAGGGGAGGGGATGTTCTGCTGTCGGAAATTACATCTTACATTAAAGTGAGAAGCGGGGGGTGCTGACTCCTTACCTCTTCTCCCATGCAGCCAGTGAGTTGTGAAGCGGGGTGAGAGGCCGAAAATGACTTCTTACCAGACGGGGCCTCTAGTAATTTGGGAGGCCCTTTGCAGCTTTGCGGGGCCCTAAGCGGCTTGCATAGTGAGCCTATAGGGCGGATCGGCCCTGCCCCCCCTGGTACAGATTCTCTCCCCCTACAAGTACAGATCAGGCATTTCAGAGTGAGGGGAATACTTCCCTTGTCTGTGGAGCTAAAGTGTGACTCCCACACTCCGAAATTTCGGTGTGCAGCGACTGTCAGCACTAACTGAAGTGCAGAAGTTGCTCTGGGAGTAATTTGGACCACTATATCCCCCTTATCTAAGTCCTGTCCCCTTTGTAAAGAACATAATCCAATACTATATTTCCATCAAGGTTAAGGAAATAAAACTTCACAACTGAACTGAACAACATGGTACCACCAAGACCAATAAGAAACAACCTCTGGTGCCCATCCCACATCTTGGTTTAGCTCTTACATACATAACCTGGCTTTGAATATTATATAAATATGTAAGTATGCATAAATAAGATTTCTTTATTATGTCTGATACGAAACCTGTGGTTCATCACTATAAAGGGAAGGAATAGCTGCTATTTTGCCTCTTCCATCCATTGGCATAAACCTACAGTGCTCAGTGGTAAAACTTGGGTACAGCATTCCCTTTGAAGCTATGCAGCATGTAAAAAAAAAAGTTACTTCTAGAAGGTGAACATAAAACTAAGGTTTCATAGCAAAACACAATTAGAGCAAAGGGTAGGTAACCTTTCTGAAAGCTTGAAATCCCCACAGCTTGAGAGGTCCTGAGAGAAATCATTGGATTATCGTCCAACTGTTCTCATATTAATTCAGTTTAGATCCTTAATGCGTACTGATATCGTCTACAATATGGTAACACTACATGTCTTCTTCTTGGTGACTTTTTATAATATCTTAATCATAATCTCAAAAATTCTTTCTCTGTGGCTGGATGCATTTGGAAAAAAAACATTCCTTTGAAACAGTAAATTATGCAGAAAATATAGCTTCAGACTTGTCAGCAAGGATGAAGATGACATTTTTATCTGCAAGAAGAATTCTACTGGACTGAAAATTTGCCCCACCCTGATGTACAATTTATCATCACTCATTTATTTGTCTTTTCAGTTGAAATAAACTTGCACTGAGAGAAATATGGAGAATGGGTTCAGTACCAATCACTCACTCCATTCATTCAGAAAGGGAAGGGGGTGGTAAATTACATATTTGCCAGCCCCTTCCCCACTCTCCATCCTGGGGAGAACACAGGGGGCCTGGGCAGCTGAAGGAAGAAGAACCTGTATAGGAGGGGCCGCATATACTGGAACCTATCCCCTGTATATTCCCCCTGCAGACACTGAATGCTGGTGAGAGGGAGAAGAGGAGAAGCAGGCTTTCTGTGGCTGCATGAGGAAAATACAGGGATCAATTCCAGTGACTGCCACATCCACTCCTGTTTTAGTGTAAAACTTAAAGTGGTTGTAAACCCACTCTGACAACTTGCACCTACAGATAAGCCTAGATTAAGGCTTACCTGTAGGTGCAAGAAATATCTCCTTAACCTCCCTGGCGGTATGATTATTTCAGAAAAAAGGTGCTGAAAGCGGTACCATTATTTGCAAGGAAATTTGGCGTTTTACATTGTAGGCCTGTAAATAGTAGGCATCCCGGGTATGATTTTTTTAAAAAAACAAAATTATAAATTATAATATAATAAATAATTATAAATAATTATAACAAATAATAATATAATTATAATACAAATTATTCAATAATGTAATCAACTTAAAATCACTGAAATTTGCTCAGTTGCAGAATTGTCGCTGTCATTACTTTTATTTTTTATGACGAATTTCCCCACAAATCGCTATCGCACAATTCTGCAAGTGATTATAATTTATTATCGCTGTTTTCTAGCTGATCTAAAACCATTTTTGACATAAAGGGACACTTTTGGTTGATATGGACAATCTACAGTTTGCAGGGAGAAAGAACCGTTTTTATTATATAAAAGTACATGTAGGGCACTGGGCAGACCACTAGGGACAAGGGGGGGGGGTGTATTTTTTACATACAGTACTGTAATCTATAAGATTACAGTATACTGTATGTAATGTGTTTGTTTACCTTTTTAAATTTGGCGCCGTTCTCCGCTCCTGTGCGTCGTAACGTCGCAGGGAACGGAGATCGGCGGCACACAGAGGCACTGTGTGAATCGAGCGAGGTCCCGCTCGCTCACACAGCGCGGTGGCATGGCTGGATCTAGGGACAAGGTAAGTAAACCAAGCCTGTGGATTCAGCGAGGCGAGCCCGAGTCTGACTCGGGGTTACCGATCGTAGCCCAAAAATCTCACCCCGAGTCAGACTCGGGAATACCGCCAGGGGGGTTAACCTATACGGTAGACAACGGCACAGGCGCACTGAGCGTCCTGGTTTTATGAATGGGATCAAGCCAGCGTCATGCTGATCCCACACACATACGCGGGACCGACGTCATTGCTACTCCCGCCAGTCACAGCACCGGAGCGGCAATACATAGAAGGGGTTTGGAGGGGACATGGTGGCAGCAAAGGAGGGGAAAGAGAAGCACTTCGGGGGCTTCGATCTTAGGTAAGTCATTCATAATGAGCTAGTGTGCTATGCATACTAGCTCATTATGCCTTTCTCTTGCAGGGTTTGTTTTTCAGGAAAAAAAAATAGGGTTTACTTCTACCTCTTTAATGTGACAGGAAGGCTGCATGGGCCCCTTGGAGCATGGGCGGGGTTGCCACTGCAAACGCCGTGACCCCCTCAAGCTCCCTCAGTGATAGGAACTGATTGGTTTCTTGTACTACCACTTGCACTCCAACTTGCCTATTCAGGGACTGCAAGAGACTGATACAAGGTCAACAAAGGTAAAGTCACTGCTTATATTAAAGAACATACACGTGTTGATGTATGAATGATTACAGAGCTGCATAATGTGTGTCTTTTATATCTGCTTGGAGTTAAGCTTTAATAATGGTAGCTAATAAATCTGTCATAAATCTTTCCTTGGTAAAAAAGGAAGAAGATGAATTAATCGTTTTCTGCTTTATAAATATGTCTGTTTGACTTTATGATATTAATTTATTATAGCAGAAAGATCTGCAATAAAATTTTGTATTGCTAAAGTTGAATCAAAGGTAGATATTCAAAAAGGACACCTGTTAATGAAGGTATGTGTTCATTAAAAATCATTAAATGTATTTGTATAAAGCACCTAGTGTCAGTGCAAGATTTTGTCTTGATACCAGCCTTCTCTAAACCATCTGGAGGGGATCCTGTACACCAGGGGTCTCATACTCAAATTACCTGAGGGCCACAAGACAAGTTTTCATATGCCATGGGGGGCCGCATGCAAACTTTCAAACTTTAAAAACAACAGTACTGGTGTCAGCGAACACATTATTAACCCCCAGCACTGGTGTCAGCGAGCGCATTATTACCACCAGCACTGGTGTAAGGCAGGGTTTGACAAATTTGCTTGGAATCTAGGAGCCAGCTAAAAAAGTTAGGAGCCAGAAAACGCACCCTGTCCCGACGAGCTTGCGCGCAGAAGCGAACACATACGCGAGCAGCGCCCGCATATGTAAACGGTGTTCAAACCACACATGTGAGGTATCGCCGCGATTGGTAGAGCGAGAGCAATAATTCTAGCACTAGACCTCCTCTGTAACTTAAAACATGCAACCTGTAAATTTTTTTAAACGTCGCCTATGAAGATTTTAAAGGGTAAAAAAGTTTGTCGGCATTCCACCAGCGGACGCAATTTTGAAGCATGACATGTTGGGTATGAATTTACTCGGCGTAACATTATCTTTCATAATATAAAAAAAATGGGGATAACTTTACTGTTGTCTTATTTTTTAATTAAATAAAGTGTAATTTTTTCCCAAAAAAGTGCGCTTGTAAGACCGCTGCGCAAATACGGCGTAACAGAAAGTATTGCAACGATCGCCATTTTATTCTCTAGGGTGTTAGGATAAAAAATATATATAATGTTTGGGGGTTCTAATTAGAGGGAAGAAGATGGCAGTGAAAATAGTGTAAAATGACATAAGAATTGCTGTTTAACTTGTAATGCTTAACTTGTAATACCAACGGCCACCACCAGATGGCGCCAGCTCACATCTGGTGGTAATAACTTGTAATACCAACGGCTCACCACCAGATGGCGCCAGCTCACAAAAAAAAATATATATATTTTTTTCCTCTTCGCTCCCCCCACTTCCACCCTGCCCGAGGGCCATTTAAAACTGGTCCGCGGGCCGCAAATGGCCCGCGGGCCGGTACTTTGAGACCACTGCTGTACACCCTCTGCCAGGGGCCCTAAAATGTCAGAAAAAGTTGGAAAAGACATAACATTGTCCTGAGGGTACTTCCAGGGGGAATGGGGGGCACCTCAGCAAAGGCAGTATAGAATGCTCATTTTGTCCAGCAGAAACTAATGGTGAGGAATAAATACAATAAGTATTCCCGCGCTACACAAACTAGATAATTAGAATGTTTGGTTGCAGCAAGCACTGACCAGGTCAAACACCATCCAACAAAAATAATGGAAAAAATCAATATATGGTGCTGCTCTCCAAAACTAAAGTGCTACAGTGGTAAATAAAGTGCTACGTATAATGGATCATAAACACTCAAAATTCATGCAAAAATAACCATAAATTGCATACATCAAAAAACACTAAATCATCAATAATAAATGGTTAATACATATTCCATGTGCAAAAGAAATGTAAATACAGAATTAATTTAATATGGTCAATGGAAACGAAAATTATTTGTTTCGCATGGACTTCAATGGGATGCAATACCGAATGCGGCCAGAGGTGGGGGCGCCAGAGAGCGCCGAAAACGGCCGAAAAGACCAATCGGCACTTTGCCTCGTTTCCTGCGCCCCCGTACCTCAGGCCAAATGGGGTACTGCAGGCCAATGTTTGCTTTTCTCGGCTCCTTTCCTCGGCTTTTCTTGCCGGTCAACACTCGCAAACCGAGTCAGAATTAAAAAAAAGTTGCTCGCAAATCAAAACGCTCTCAAACCAAGTTACTCTTAAACCGAGGTTCCACTGTATATGGTCTCTGGTGTATGCACCATATTGAATTAATTTCATATTTACATTTATTTTGCACATGGAATATGTATTATCCATTTATTTTTGATGATGTAGTGTTTTTTGGTGTATGCAATTTATGATAATTTTTGCATACATTTTGAGTGTTTACGATCCATTATACGTAGCACTTTATTCACCACTGTAGCACTTTCATTTTGGAGTGCAGCACCATATATAGATTTTTTCCATTAATGGTAAGGTTTACTTAATTTAGTTTACTGTTCCTCGGGCTTCCTCTCCACTGGTTTTGGTCCCTTAAAGCTACTCTTCTTCCTAGGTTATTTCAGAAACCATCTTAACAATGTCATCATGTACAATGCAGGATCAGCAGCCACTGCTGGTCCTGCATTGTACAGGATTACAAAGAGGGCCCATCAGTGGCGTAACTAGAACCTTCAGGGCCCCAATGCAAGAAACCAAGGCCCATTCGCAAGAGAAAAGTTTGTGTGGTAGTCCTGCCACTGGTGTCAGTAGATTTGTATTTTTATTTTAGTTTCCTACCATTTGTTGTATTAGTTTTTTGTTTTACAATATTATTTTTTTAAATATTTTTTACAATTTTTTAGGAGCCCCATTGGGGGCTTTGGTGAGATATCAGGAGTCGAAAACAGACCTCGGATGTTTCATCTCTGAGACAGAGAAAGGAGATGGAGGACACAGCCCTCTATCTCCTTCTCTGCAGCCTCAGCTGCACAGAATGGATGGACAGGAATAGCTCTGTACAGACATTTCTATTCATTCATAAACATAGTTACCGTATTTATCGGCGTATACCGCGCACTATTTTGCCCTGAAAATCAGGGCAAAATCGTGGGTGCGGGGTATACGCTGATACCCGCTTTCCCGCGCCGAGTTTGAATACTGCGCCGACATATACCGAGCGTAGTACACTCGTGTATCTTCGGGCAGTCTCGGCGCCTCTCGCGCTGACGTCCTGAGCGTACAGGACGTCAGCGCGAGAGTTGCCGAGCCTGCCCGACGATACACGAGAGTACTGCGCTCGGTATATGTCGGCGCAGTATTCAAACTCGGCGCGGGAAACGATCGGGGAGGACGCGAGGACGCCGCAGAAGGACGCCGGACCCGACGAAGAGGACACCCGAAGCCGCAGACGGAGGCCGGACCCGACGAGGCCGCCGATGGACGCCGCGCAAGACACCATATGCGGGAGCACGCTATACCCCGATAAATACTCTACTATGTTTCATTTATGAATAGAGAGTCAGTGATCGGTACAGATCAATGACTCTCCGTTCAGAAAAGGCTTCATCCTAACAGATCCCCTGCAGCAGCCGGCAAAGAGGGGAGAATCCTGCAGAGCTGTGGGGATGGGGGGACAGGGGCAGGAAAAAGAACACAGGGCCATTATTTGCGATTCGGCACTGCGTCGCTTTAACTGACAATTTTGCGGTCGTGCGATGTTGCACCCAAACAAAATTTACCTTCTTTTTTCCCCCACAATTAGCGCTTTCTTTTGGTGGTATTTAATTATCTCTGCGTTTTATTTTTTTTGCGCTATAAACAAAAAAATTGCGTAAATTTTGAAAAAAAAACAATATTTTTAACTTTTTGCTATAATAAATATCCCAAAAAAATATATATTTTTTTCCCTCAGTTTGTATACCTATTCTTCTACATATTTTTGGTAAAAAAAATCACAATAAGCGTATATTGATGTTATAGCGTCTACAAAATAGGGGATAGTTTTATGGCATTTTTATAATTTTTTTTATTGGTAATGGCGACGATCTGCGATTTTTATCATGACTGCAATGTTATGGCGGACACATCGGACACTTTTGATGCTATTTTGGGACCACTGTCATTTATACAGCGATCAGTGCTATAAATAGCCACTGATTACTGTGTAAATGATACTGGCAGGTAAGGGGTTAAACACTAGGGGCGATGAAGGGGTTAAGTGTTTCCTAGGGAGTGATTCTATCTGTGTGGGGGCTGGGCTACCAGTGACACGACAGTGATCACTGCTCCCGATCACAGGGAGCAGTCGATCACTGTCAAGCATCGTACACAGACGAGATGTTTGAGGCAAAGACCAAAGGAACGACTTTTTTGTACTATTCTAGAGTTCACTATAGGCTACTTGCCTAGAGTTCAGCTTTAATTTACTAATGATGTATAAAATGTTACTTCCTATGACAACTGTGTTTTTGGCTTAATATATGTTACAAGTGATTTTAGGCATGGTAAATTTATACTGGTTGAGCAACAGATTAATCTACAAAAAATGCCCGCATTAACACTGCTATTTAATCACAGATGCTCTTTTTGTTTGGAGGTAGGGATTATCGATCTACATTCCATCAATAATTACAGAGGGTCTTAATCTGCGTTGCTCTCTTTATCTGGTCATTACTGTCACTGCTGCATCTAAACAAAGACAAAGAGACACAACTGAAGCAGTTTTATCACTGTCACAAAAACGAACTATTTACACACACAATGAAATAATACAGTACTCGGCACTCAGTGTTTTTTGTGGGTATGTAATAATGTGATATCAATAAACTGCATGCTCAGATTAAAAAGATTAATGACAGATATTATACATGAACTATCTCATTACATTCCTGAAAATGTAGCTACAGAGCTGCATACATAATTATGCAATGGTTTATACCAGTGGTCGCCAATGTTTCGGACCTCACGGACCACTAAAATCACAATTTTGAATCCTGCGGATCACTAACATGAACTTTACATGCCTTATACACACAATGCTCTGGTTCACTGCCCCCTCCCCCTGGATCACACTGCTGCCTTGCACACACAATGCTTCGGCTCTCTAACCCCCCCCCCCCCCTGCCCTCTGCATCACATTGCTGCTTTACACAGACTCATCGTTGGATCCCACCTTCTTATCCAGCCATCTCCTCGAGCTCTGTGCTGCCTTCCATGGTTTGTGATCAGCTCACCTCCCCTCTCTGCGCTAGTCCCGGCGCCTCCCCCTGAGTTCACAGGAACCGGAACTACAGAGGAGGCATCGGGTAGCAATGCGCACTAACAGCATTGACTGTCAGAGGGCAATGAGAACAACAATGGAAACAACATTGGGTTGTATATAGGGTTGTCCCGATACCACTTTTTTAGGACCGAGTACGAGTACCGATACTTTTTTTTAAGTACTCGCCGATACCGAATACCGATAATTTTTTTAAATGTGTCCCCAAATGCAGCCATGTCCCCCCACAAATGCAGCCATGTCCCCATCAGCGACCCCCACACACATTAATGTCCCCATCAGAGACTCCCCACACAAATTAATGTCCCCATCAGAGACCCCTGCACAATATTGTCCCCATCAGAGACCCCCTCACACACATTAATGTCCCCATCAGAGACCCCCCTGCACAATAATGTCCCCATCAGAGACCACCCACAAACATTAATGTCCCCATCAGAGACCCCCTGCACAATAATGTCCCCATCAGAGACCCCTGCACATTAATGTCCCCTTCAGAGACCCCCCACAAACATTAATGTCACCATCAGAGACCCCCTGCACAATAATGTCAACATCAGAGACCCCCTGCACAATAATGTCCCCATCAGTGACCCCCACACACACACATTAATGACCCCATCAGAGACCCCCTGAACAATAATGTCCCCATCAGAGACCCCTGCACATTAATGTCCCCTTCAGAGACCCCCCACAAACATTAATGTCACCATCAGAGACCCCCTGCACAATAATGTCACCATCAGAGACCCCCTGCACAATAATGTCACCATCAGAGACCCCTGCACAATAATGTCACCATCAGAGACCCCTGCACATTAATGTCCCCTTCAGAGACCCCCCACAAACATTAATGTCACCATCAGAGACCCCCTGCACAATAATGTCACCATCAGAGACCCCCTGCACAATAATGTCACCATCAGAGACCCCCTGCACAATAATGTCCCCATCAGTGACCCCCTGCACAATAATGTCCCCATCAGTGACCCCCACACACACATTAATGACCCCATCAGAGACCCCTGCACAATAATGACCCCATCAGAGACCACCCACAAACATTAATGTCCCCATCAGAGACCCCCTGCACAATAATGACCCCATCAGTGACCCCCACACACACATTAATGACCCCATCAGAGACCCCTGCACAATAATGACCCCATCAGAGACCACCCACAAACATTAATGTCCCCATCAGAGACCCCCTGCACAATAATGACCCCATCAGTGACCCCCACACACACATTAATGACCCCATCAGAGACCCCTGCACAATAATGACCCCATCAGAGACCACCCACAAACATTAATGTCCCCATCAGAGACCCCCTGCACAATAATGACCCCATCAGAGACCCCTGCAAATTAATGTCTCCATCAGAGACCACTGCACACACACACATTAATGACCCCATCAGAGACCCCCACCACAGCACTTACATTTTAGTCCCAGCAATAACGATGCCCAGCTTCAGTGCAGCTCTGATGTATCTCCCGGCTCCCGCCCGGCTGTTACACAGGCACGTGGTATGCTGACTGACAGCGAGGGAGCTAGGAGGTGCAGCAGGTCCTAGCAAATAGCTGCTTAGTGAGGTGCTGGGTTGGCTGGCTTGCAGCGCGCGTCCGGCTCCCCAACATAGCTCGAGAGGAGACCGACCCTGCAGTGAGTCTGAGGACTTAAGCTGCGGGCCTGAAAAAACATCTCAGCGGGCCATAGTTTGGACACCCCCTGCTATACAGCATTCATTTGAATAGCTGTGATTTGCGCCGCGCTGCGTATAGACACTCCCCCTTGCTCGGGATTGGACAGTTCACCCGAGCAAGGGGGAGTGTCTATACGCGGCGGGGCGGGAAAGACTACAGCTATTCAAATGAATGCTGTAATGTTCCCCGCCCGTATTATCCAAGCGGGGATGCGTTGGCGGCGGCGGCGGGGGGGGGTTAAGTATTCTATTCTGGTATCGGGGGTATTTGCGGGAGTACGAGTACTCCCGCAAATACTCGGAATCGGTCCCGATACCGATACTAGTATCGGTATCGGGACAACCCTAGTTGTATACATCTGCCACAGATGTGGAGGAACCCTTGGGGAGCACCAACATTTTCTCGTGGACCATCAGTGGTCCACAGACCACTGGTTGGTGACCGCTGGTTTACACAATGGTTTCTAAAGCTGGCCATAGATAGATCTTTTTTTTTTTATCAGCCAGAGAACTGTGTGTTAATGCACTGCACGGCACTGGATAACTGTAAGCTAAGCCAGAATGAATACCACCACAGAGCATAAAATGTAGGTGGCTGAAATATAATTAGATAAAAACAAATGTTGCTGCACTCAAATTAGGTAGCAAATAGAATTACAGGGATTTCATGTAATGTTCATCAAAAATTCTAGAATATAAATCACTTCAGAAGGTGCCTGGAAGATGGAGGATTAGATTTGACCAGATATGCCCTAAAAACCCAAATAATGGGCCAGATTCAGGTAGACTTACGACGGGCGTATCAGTAGATAAGCCGTCGTAAGTCCGAATCCCCGCCGTCGTAAATTTAAGCGTATTCTCAAACTGAGATACGTTTAAATATTGCTAAGATACGACCGGCGTAAGTCTCCTACGCCGTTGTATCTTAACTGCATATTTACGCTGGCCACTAGGGGCGTGTACGCTGATGTAAATCAGCTAGATACGCCTATTCACGAACGTACGCCCGGCCGTCTCAGTAAAAATACACCGTTTACGTAAGGGTCTTTTAGGCGTAAAGATAAACCACCAAAAAGATGGCGCAGCCAATGTTAAGTATGGACGTCAGAACCGCGTAGAAATTTTCAAGTTTTACGTCGTTTGCGTAACTAGTCCGTGAATGGGGCTGGCTGTAAGTTCCGTTCACGTCGAAAGCATTGACGATTTGCCGACATCATTTGGAGCATGCGCACTGGGATACGTCCACGGACGGCGCATGCGCCGTTCGATCGAAATCTCATTTACGTGGGGTCACACTTAATATACATAAAACACGCCCACAGCTTCAACATTTGAATTAGGCGGGCTTACGCTACGCCGCCGTAACTTCGGTTGCAAAATCTTTGAGAATACCATACTCGCCTCTCAAAGTTACTGCGGCGTAGCGTATAGGAGATACGCTATGCCCACCTAAAGGTATGTGAATCTAGCCCAATTTGTGTATCTTTATAGTACTGACCTAGCATATCATAAAATTTGATATACTGTATTTATCAGCGTATAACACCCGCTTTTTTCCCCTGAAAATAAGGCGAAAATCACGGGTGCGTGTTATATGCCAACAGCGTACCTCGGAGGGAAAGGAGGGGGACGAGCGCCGCTGTTCACGAGCCGCTATCTCCTGTTTACTATGGCTCTAACTCGTCTCTCGGTCGTCTCTAACTCGGCTCTCACATCACACACACACAGTCCCGCCTCGGCCACCGGCATTGGATCAGTGTTCTGTCCATCACAATAGCTGGTCCAATGCCGATCGCGGAGGCGGGACTGTGTGTGTGAGAGCCAAGTAAACAGGAGATGACGGCTCAGTGATTTTCTGAAGTTCAGGCTGCTTTGATGACAGATAGTGAGGCTGCAGATAAGGTAAACAAAAACGGCATTGATGGGCTGCAGATGGGGACATTGAACAGGCTGCAGATGGGGGACATTGTACAGGCTGCAGATGGGGGACATTGTACAGGCTGCAGATGGGGACATTGAACAGGCTGCAGATGGGGACATTGAACATGCTGCAGATGGACATTCATGGGCCCTGACCCTTAATTTGCTTCAAAGTGGTTTATTTAAAAAAAAAAATATTTTTTCCTGAAACTTCCCTCTTAAATTGGGGTGCGTGTTATATGCCGGCGCGTGTTATACGCCGATAAATACGGTATATATAAATATATATTTTTTTAAAACAAACCACTCCAGGACTGGTATGTTACACACCTTTCTTATCCATGCCATTTTTCAGTTTCCAATGCTATATTTTAATGACAATGAATCTTATACCATTTTTTTTAGAATGATAGAGCTTTATTTTGGTAATATTAAAGAGGTTGTAAAGGCAGAAGGGGTTTCTACCTTACTGCATTCTATGCATAAAGGTAAAAAAAAATTCTGCATGCAGCTCCCTCCCCCATCCTAAATACATACCTTAGCCTGATCTCAATCCAGAGATGTGCACGAGAGCTGAGGATCTCTCTGCTCTCTCACTCCTAATTATCTCAGATACAACAGCAGGAACCATAGGCTCCAGCTGCTGTTAATCAGAGCCAGTGACGAGGGAGTGGGGGGCGGGACTGAGCCCAGCTCTGTGTGTCTTGTGGACATGTGATTGCATACTGAACGTCTCATTTGGAGGTCCATGTACTGTATATTAGACATGTGCATTCGTTTTCGTCCGAATGCCTTTTATTCCGTTATCGTTTTAACAAGCGAAAATGAAAGCGCAGTATCCGAAATCCAAAACATCTGACATAAAAAAATGCTTTATTTTCGTTTTCATTGCTACAACACTTCGATATAGATAGGAGATTCGACATGACGCTGTCAATAGCAATCTGTGTCTATCGAACCTTTGGTCGAATGTGCCTAACCTTAACTCTATTAGTCCAAGATTATTCTACATAGAGAGGAAACATTTGACATAGAGAGAAAAGATTAGACATTATAGAGACAGTGTTGGGGTAGACCATTCGACATGAACTACGAAGATTTAACGAAGCAGCGAAAAACATACAAACGTTGAATCTGTCATTGAAGGCTTATGGTGTCTGTCAAAAGTTCTAAGAAGATTCGACAAGCAGCTAAACTGTACGACGCTGCAATCGAACATTTCCGGTCAAACGCTCGGCCCATAGGCTATAGAAGAATTTGGATGTTGATTGACTAGTAATAATAATTTATAAATATAATTATTACTAGTGTCATACAACATTAGAATTCTTCTATAGCTTGTAGGCGGAACATTCGACCGGAAATGTACGTTTGCGGCGCCGTACAGTTTAGCTGCTCCGTCAAATTTTCTTGGGAACATTCGACAGACACCATAAGCCTTCAATGACAGATTCGACCTGAATTAATTCGGATTTTCAGATGAATGCATATTTTAATGAAACAAAATAAATAAAAATGAATTTCGGGAGTAACTAAAAAAATGTATTTTTCGGACGAAAACGAAATTCCGAAAATAAATATTTCAGTGTGCACATGTCTACTGTATATGCACCTGACTTCATGTTATTCATATATGTATGGTACAGAAAAGGTTGCCTTATGTTTTATTTTAACTCCTTCTTATGAATAATTTGATAGGCAAATAAATAAAAGAACACAGCTGAGACGGACTGGGGAATTCAAAAGAGACACAGATGTTAGTGTATATGGAGGTGGTGAAATTGCCGTCCCTAGAGAGAATTGTTATTTACTGAAAAGCTGCACTGTCTTTACACTCAGAGGCTAATTGGTAGAAAAGAAAAACAAGTCTCTTAGTGTAGCACGTGAATTTAAATGAATATGGTTTGTCCTTATTGATTAGACCCTTGACTGATGGAGACAGTAGACAGCAATCTGTTATTACCACATATTCATAAAACATAGACTTCAGGCAAAATAAAAATAATAAGGAGAGAAATGCATACAAAAGGCCCTAGGGCCAAAAGGGTCTAGGGTATTACGTTTATTTTTTTTTGCTTGAGCTGGCAATAGTTCACCAGGGCATCATGTTAACAACTTACTTTGTTGGCAGTAATGATCTATTCTGGGAACACCATCTTGCAAACTGCTTAATAAGAGGGCTAGGCATTCTTAACACCACCTATTGAGTCGTTATTTCAGGGCTGTGAGTGTCTTCATTATGCTAATACAATTTATACTATTACAGGCCTGTAGTGTTTTAGCTTCTATACAGCTTTGTTCCTGCACTTGTGTCCCTGTACTTACTTGCTTAACACTTACTACTTTCTTTGATCCAGTACTGTCCAGGCCACAGCACCTTTCCTCCCCTACCTGGTCTCACAGGAGGCATATGCAGTAGCGGGAGCCATAGGTTCCTTCTGTTGTCAGTCAAACTCCTGTGTGTGTCTGTAAATGCACTCAGTCCACTTTGGGTGTTCCCTGCACAGATGCCCCTCTTAGCACGGGGCTTGCTAAAGGGGCACTCAGAGAAAAGAGAAGCAGACAGTGCCATTGGAGGACTCCATAAGAGTAGGTAGAGGACCATTCTATGCAATATCGTTCCACAGAAAAAAGTAAATTAAAATCATTTGGTGGAGGGGAGATTATGGTGTGGGATTGTTTTTCAGGGGTTGGGCTTAGCCCCTTAGTTCCAGTGAGGCATCAGCATACAAACACATTTTAGACAATTTCATTCTCCAGTTTGGGGATGGCCCTTTTCTGTTTCAACATGACTGTGCACCAGTGCACAAAGCAAGGTCTATAAAGGCATAGATGAGAGAGTTTGGGGTGGAGTAACTTGAATGGCCTGCACAGAGTCTATTCTGAAGAGACATTTGACTTTAAAGGATATCAAAAGCTTGTTTTCTTTTTTTTTCAGACAAACATGTCATACTTACCTCCTCTGTGCAGTTGGTTTTGCATAGAGTGGCCCCAATCCCCCTCTTCTGGGGTCCCTTAGCGACGCTCCTGGCTCCTCCTCTTCTCAAGTGCGCTGTTGGAGAGCCACTCTGGGGCACTCGTGCGGGCACGCTCCCGTGTCCTGCTGTCCTCTTTTGACACAGACAGCAGGACTCGGCCTCCCAGCTTCCACATCATTGGATTTAATTGACAGCAGCAGGAACCAATGACTGCATTGCTATCAATCTATCCAATCAGGACCTGAGATACTGGCTGGAGCTGGTGTGCTCGTCCCCGTCACTGGAAAGACACAAGCCACAGTAAAAACCACAATAGATGGTTTTTAACAATTCCTTTATTAAAAAAGAGAAAAAAAAAAGGAAAGTGTCCCGTGATGTCCATCTATCGTCAATCACGCAGATGGACCTGAAAAATAGATGAAAATACTCTGCCTACATGGGAGGCCTCCCGGCGCCTGCTGTCTTTCGGCTTTGACAGCTGTTATATAGGCAAGGGTGGGGCCATCTGATGTCACATGGCATCACATGAAGTGGGCAGGGTCACTTGGGCGGTGTGATTGAAGATGGACGGACATTGCGGGACACTTTTTTTTTATTTTTTATAAAGGAATTGTCAAAAACTGTCTGTTGTGGTTTTAACTTTTTTTTTTTTGTGGTGAATGGGTAGAGGAACAATGTACCCAATACTCATTCACATAAGGGAGGGAGGCATGGACCTGGGGCACCCTTGTTAATGGGGGCTTCAAGATTCCGATAAGCTCCCCGCCCGCAGACCCCGACAACTAATGGCAAGGGTTGTCGGGAAGAGGCCCTTGTCTCCATTAAAATGGGGGCAAGGTGCTTTGGGAGGGACCCCAATGCACCCTCCCCATGTTGAGGGCAAGCGGCCTGGTAGGGTTCAGGAGGGGGGCGCTCGCTTGTCCCACCTTTATGGCCTGACAGGCTGCTTGCTCGGAAAGGGGTCCGGTATGGATTTTGATGGTATAGTGTTCCTCTTAAAATCTATGCCAGACACAAAGGGCCTGGTATGGATTGGGGAGGGGGGGCACGCTGTTTTTTTTTATATCTTGGCATGGAGTTCTCCTTAAAATCCATACCAGACCCAAAGGGCCTGGTACTGATTTTGGGATGGACTCCAATGCCGTTTTTTTTATTCTGTCATAGGGTTCCCCTTAACCACTTCATTGCACTGTTTTATATACTCTGCACTATATATATATATATTCTACACTGAATGCACTATATATATATATATATATATATATATATATATATATATATATATATATATATATATATATGTATATCGATACTAACTGACGGACCGATCGGGTCAGTTTTTCAGATGGATCTGATGGGACCATCCATTGCTCTCTAAGGAGCGGTGGATGACAGCGGACATGTGTCTGCTTACACTCGCCCACATCCATTCCCCATCTGTCTGGTGGATCAAATAACAGTTGGATGGAAATGGACAGGCGGTCGGTTTCCATCTGACAGCCCATATTGGACAGCGGGGCTGTGTCTTTGTCTGCTCTGCTTTAGCAGAGCGGACATGGACCTGTCATCCACCTGCTCAGCGGGGATCAATGGAGAGATCCTCTGCTGAGTGTGAGGATCCGCTGGCAGACTCTGCCAGTGTAAAAGGGGCATTTGTTTTTTTGCAAAGGCATGTCATTACCATGTCAAAGCTGACACGATGAATGGTTTTGTTGATAAACAAAGTTATTTTACACCAGCACTAGGACAAAATTTGGCAAGATGAAAACTCATTTTCACTTTCATTCAGCACAAAACCATCTACCTAAATTGACCTTTGAATAACCCCCTAGTCACCATGCTACTGGAGAAGTGTAAGACCAAGAACTTAATATTATCTAATTAACTGTCTGTGCAATGACCAGACATAGTATTAATGTAACAAAAAGAAGAAAATGAATTAAGAAAATAATTAGGCTGTGCACAATGAGAAGTGTAGTTTAGCAGGTGCAACATTCAATACAAAATATATCAGCACAAACACTAATCACAAAGCATTCAGGACCTGTCTAAGTTCCGGTTTACACAGGGGCGACTTGTCAGGCGACTTAGTTGCCTGACAAGTCGCGCTCCGTTCTGTACTATGGAACCGTTCTAATAGGAGTGACTCAAGTCGCTCTGACTTAGAAAAAGGTTCCCGTACGACTTTGGGGCAGTTGCATTGACTTCAATACAAGTCGCATCTGAAGTCGTGTGTAGATCGCCTTGCAGAGTCGCGCTGCCCCAACGTGAACTTACAATATTTATTTACAATAAAAACTGATCAACAGTCCTAAAATATATATTTAACAAAACGTTTCAGAATCAGTTAGATTCTTCTAACCTAAATACCTACGTTGGGCTTGGCTAAGGATTTTTAACGTCATGTGGCCCACTGAGGGTTTTGCAGGTCAGAAGTCATCATTATAAACAAACAGACATCCAGTTAATTAATGAAAATCAATATTCAAGTGATTTTTTTACTCCTTGAAAGATTGATCAACCCTAACTGATGCAAAGAAAGTGCTGAAATGTTGATTTAACTTCATAAACTCTTTTTAATCATTCAGAATAGTGACTGAAGAGATAACGTGTCCCCTATTTACAACCATATTTGTGTCAGCATCTTCTTAACTTTTCATCTTTGTTAGGGCTTGTTTGAATGTCTAATTATACGTTTTTGAGGACAAAAAACTTTGTATAGCATAATATATATGCTATGTTGTATATTTTTATGTACATAAGTTATATATAATTTTTGTTTTGCTGAGTAAACCTGTGAAATGAATCCTAATTAGAATTACATGCTAAAAAACGTGAAAGGACAAGTCATGATTGCAAGTGAAATCTAAGGTCATAGCTTCTGTTGGAGAAGACCCCCTTCAGTGTTTCATCTAATCATCAGTGGTGTTTATATTGTATGTTTAAAAATCATTTATTAGCTTATTTTTATTATAATTTTAATTCCTTATCCTGCTGCAAATATTCATGTTGTTGAAGAGTGATTTTAATTTTTTTATTATTTAAAAAAGAATAGTCAAGAAAATATACCTTTATATTAATTTGAAGCCCTGTGGTCTAAATTATCGCAGACTACTTATTTGAAGACAAATCTGTACAACCGATTGTACATTTAAATTACAGTCTGTACTGCTACTAGATATTATCATTGAAATGATATTTTCTAGCTTTTTGGTGTTGCTACCTGTTATTCCCCTAACATATTCATAGAATACAGCTTATCTGGATTTTTATAATAACATAATGCATATGCAGAGATACTGTGTGACCAAAGATTGACCTGTGCCTTAACTGCCATTTTTGAATGAACAGGCAAGGTATGAGCTTACTTGCGTGCTAAGAACATGTATATTTGCATCAATAGATGGCCACAAGATCTGATCATGTTAATATCAAAGGACACTGTGCCTAGGAGAAGGTAGGAAAAATGAAGGAAAATCACATATTTTTTAAATCTACTGACAGATGGAAACTGTATAAGAAGTCAAGTGAGCTTTTCTTCTAGGACAGGACCACATGGTGTAAAATATATATTATGTATACAGTATCTCACAAAAGTGAGTGCACCCCTCACATTTTTGTAAATATCATATCTTTTCATATGACAACATCTGAAGAAATGACGCTTTGCTACAATGTAAAGTAGTGAGTGTACAGCTTGTATAACAGTGTAAATTTGCTATCCCCTAATAAAAAAAAAACAGACCATGACACTCCCACCACCATGCTTGACTGTAGGCAAGATGCACTTGTCTTTGTACTCCTCACCTGGTTACTGCCACAAACGCTTGACACCATCTGAACCAAATAAGTTTATCTTGGTCTCATCAGACCACAGGACATGGTTTCATTAATACATACAATAAGGTGATACTTGCATAAGCTGTTAAACAATAATGCTTAAAGGACTTGTAAATAAATTTTTTTTTGCTGAAATGACTGTTTACAGGGTATAGAGACATAATGGTTAATTGATTCCTTTTAAAAACGATTAAAAATAGATACAAATAAATCATATATTGTACCTGTAGTTTCTAGTTTCGTGTTTGCATGTTGTTTCCTGCCTCTCTGCTGTACAGAGCCACAGAGCCAATACAGGGCAGTGATGGTTTGGAAAATGAAACTGATTGGTGCTGAGGGGTTTTAGACACACAGTAATCACACCTCCTTGATTAGTGACCACAGAGAGAAAGCTCCCAGTACTGTGGTTATCAGGAAACAGACAACCAGGAAGTGTGGAGATCAGAGAAGAATTACAGCAACTTGAGAGCAAAAACGAACAATGAGGACATGAAAACAGCACTGCATTAAGGTAAAGGAAGCTATTAAGATAAAAAAATAAATTCCTTTACAAACCCTTTAATCTGACAGGGGATGAGGGAGTAGAAATACTCAATCAGGGGTCAGAAGTCTGAGTAGGGCCTGTGGACGATGTAGATAGGGGGAATAGGTCTACGTACAGGCAACCGATGATGGTCCAATGATGATAATGGGGGGCAGTTCTGTACTTAGGGCAAGACTCTTGGGGGAAGCAGAAGCAAAACTCCAGGAACATGTAAAACAAAGGTAGAAGCACAGCTGAAGTAAACTGTATGACATTTAATTAAACAAGGCATGAAAGCACTTACATTTAGGTAAGTGAAGTGAAGCGCATTGTGGAGTCTTGTGAAGAATATCAGCGCTGGCTGGGTTGCAGTGGTGGTTTGATAGCCTTATCTCCTGTGGGCACTGATCGCCAGCTAGATGTATTAGACTGGAACGCATTTCCGAGCGTGCGCTCTGCTGATGGTAATGACAAGCTTGAAAAAGGAGCATGCCTGTCATCACCATCGGCAGAGAGCACACTTGGAAACACATTGCATCACATCTGGTGACATGAGTCGCCGCTGCGGTCCACGTGCGTTCCAGACCCTCTTCCTGTTCCAGACTATTACATCTAGCTGACGGTCGAACCACCACTACAACCCAGCCAGCGCAGAGACTCCCCTCACAGAACCCAAAGATGTGCTTCACTTACCTAGATGTAAGTGCTTTTATGACTTGTTTAATTAAATGTCATACAGTTTACTTCAGTGGCGCTTCTATCTTTGTTTTACATGGTCCCGGTAATACATGTCCTTAGTCTGCTTGTCTTCAGCAAACTGTGGGCTTTCTTGTGCATGATCTTTAGAGGAGGCTTCCTTCTGGGACGACAGCCATGCAGACCAATTTGATGCAGTGTGTGGCGTATGGTCTGAGAACTGACAGGCTGACCCCCCACCCCTTCAACCTCTACAGCAATGCTGGCAGCACTCTATTTCCCAAAGACACACAACTTCTTTGGTTGACCATGGAGAGGCCTGTCCTGAGTGGAACCTGTCCTGTTAAACCACTGTATGGTCTTGGCCACCATGCTTCTGTTCAGTTTCAGGGTCTTGGCAATCTTCTTATAGCCTAGGGCATCTTTATGTAGAGCAGGGGTCTCACAACTTTCTAAGCAAAGGGCCAGTTAACTGCCCTTCAGGCTTTAGGGGGGCCAGACTTTGGCCAGTGGTAGTAGAAAATTCCCCCGGCAACAGTGCTCCATCATTGGTTTTAATGGGAGAAAGAGTGCCCCATTGTTGGTATCAATGGAAGAATAGTGCCCCATTGATGGTGTGTCAGTAGAGGGAAAGGGAGAATGGTGCCCCATCATTGGTGTCAGTGGATGGAATAGTGCCCCAAGGGCCAGATAAAAGCAAGCAAAGGCCACATCCAGCCCTCGGGTCGCAGTTTGGAGACCACTGATGTAGAACAACAATTCATTTTTCAGATCCTCAGATAGTTCTTTGTCATGAGGTGCCATGTTGTACTTCCAGTGACCAGTATGAGAGAGTAAGAGCGACAACACAAAATTTAACACACCTGCTCCCCATTCCCACCTGAGACCTTGTAACTAACGAGTCACATGACACCAGGGAGGGAAAATGTCTTATTTCGACTCAATTTTTGTTGCCAGTGGTTTAGACATTAATGGCTGTGTGTTGAGTTATTTTGAGGGGACAGCAAATTTACACTGTTATACAAGCTGTACACTCACTACTTTACAATGTAGCAAAGTGTAATTTCTTCAGTGTTGTCACATGAAAAGATATAATTAAATATTTACAAAAAAGTGAGGGGTGTACTCACTTTTGTGAGATACTGTCTATATATATATATATATATATATATATATATATATATATATATATATATATATATATATATAAAAAAAGAGAGAGAGAGAGAGAGAGAGAGAGAGAGAGAGAGAGAGAATATGGCAGACTACAGGAAAGCTATGCAGACAGATTAGTCCAAAAGAGAGAAAACGGCATACACTGTAAATTGATAGACAGACAGACAGACTGTGCATATTGGAGCCTGTTGTTCAGCAATTTGCTGAGTAGAAGGAAAGATCTACTTAAATGTAACCTTGTTAGCACAGATTCACTTGTATCTAAAAGTATACCTGCTAAAGGAATAGTGAAAAAGAATAATTCGAAAAACGGGAAAGAATAACTATGGATTAATAAGGTAATAAATATAAATACACATGATATATTTTAAAGCGGGATTCCACCCGCAATTTTTTGTTTTTAAAGTCAGCAGCTATTAACCTGCCTGGCGGTATTCCCGAGTCTGACTCGGGGTTAGATTTTCCTGCTGCGAGCGGTAACCCCGAGTCAGACTCGGGCTTGCCTCGCTAGATCCACAGGCACTGTTTACTTACCTTGTCCCTGGATCCAGCGATGCCACCGCGCTGTGTGAGCGAGCGGGACCTCGCTCGATTCACACAGCGTCCTCCTGTCCCGCCGATCTCCGTTCCCTGCGACGTTACGACGCACGGGGACGGAGAACGGCGCCAAATTCAAAAAAGTAAACAAACACATTACATACAGTATACTGTAATCTTATAGATTACAGTACTGTATGTAAAAATTACAAACCCCCCTTGTCCCTAGTGGTCTGCCCAGTGCCCTACATGTCATTTTATATAATAAAAACGTTTCTTTCTCCCTGCAAACTGTAGATTGTCCATAGCAACCAAAAGTGTCCCTTTATGTCAAAAATAGTTTTAGATCAGCTAAAAAACAGCGATAATAAATTATAATCACTTGCAGAATTGTGCGATAGCGATTTGTGGGGAAATTCGTCATAAAAAAAAAAAAATAATGACAGCAACAATTCTGCAACTGAGCAAATTTCAGTGATTTTGATTTGATTACATTATTGAATAATTTTTATTATAATTATATATTAAAATAATATTATTTATTATATTATAATTTATAATTTTATTTTTAAAAAAATGTCATACCCGGGATGCCTATTAGAATCTTGTTTGGTCAGATTTAAGTGAGTTATTTCTAAAAATTACAGGCCTACAGTATAAAACGCCAAATTTCCTTGCAAATAATGGTACCGCTTTCAGCATGTTTTTTCTGAAAGAATCATACCGCCAGGGAGGTTAACACTGTAGCTGCTGACTTTTAATAAGGACACTTACCTGTCCTAGTCGCCTGCGATGTTGGTCCCCCGACGGCAATCGCTCGGTAATGGCACTTCCATCCTTACTAAGGGAAACAGGCAGTGAAGCCTTACAGCTTACGGCTGCCTCCTGGGATACACACAGTTCCCAGAAGGCAGCGCAGCTCATTCACCAGAAGACACCGCAACGGAGGACGAGGCAGAAGATCCACCGCGGTGGAAGAAGAGGCAGAAGACCTACTTCTGCATAGCAACCGCCCTTTCAGGTGAGTATAAAAAAAAAATATATATATATTTTATGATTATTGGGGAAAAAAAAAAAAAAAAACGGGTGGCACTCCACTTTAAGTATTTTCTTTTTTAACTTTTTTTTTCTTTACTTTCAATAGATTTTTACTGAAAAAATGTAAGGTCCAAAATATGGTATACGGGAACTATTTGAAATTACCAAGAAGATAGTAGACAGCTAGAATGTAGCTGCAGAGAGTGTAAAATCATCCAACAGTAAAAATAGCATATTAATAAACAAAATTAGTAGCCTGTAAGTTAGAATGGGCCAATTCATTTTTCCGCAGGCCATGATACAATAAGCATATCAAGACATCAAGTCTGAATAAACAAAATGATCTGCAACAAAACATGTATATGCATGTTTGAATTTGCCATATTTATGCATCCAGAAGCCATAATAATGCAAGACAGAGCATTATCAAGAGTGGCAAGGTGCAAGCAATGGTCACAGATAGGGTACCATGTATCAAGGAACTTTTTTTTCGTACCTATAGCTTCATCTACAAACCATGACCACAGAGAGGGCACTATGCATCTAGGGTCTTGCTAAGGGTACTTATACCTTTCTCTACAAAGCATGATCAAAGATAATACACCACTCATCAAAGGGATTGCTAGGGGTACTTATAGATTTCTCTAGAAAGCATGATCCCAGATAGGGCACTATGCATTAAGGGAATTTTTAGGAGTACTTATAGCTTCCTTGACAAAGCATGATCACACATAGGGTACCGTGCATCAGGGGGCCTTTTTAGGGATATTTATAGCTTCCTCTACAAAGCATAATCACAGATATGGCACCATATGTCAAGGGGCGTGCTAGGGGTATTTATAGCTTCCTCTACAAAGCACATTCACAAATTGGGAACCATGCATTAATGGGCTTGCTAGGAGTACTTATAGATTTCTCTACAAAGCACAAAGCACGATCACAAATAGGGTACCATGCATCAAGGGTCTAGGAAGTTCCTCCACAAAGCAGGATCACAAATATGGTACCATGCTTTGAAGGGGCTTGCTAGGGGTACTTAAAGATTCCTCTACAAAGCAGGATCACAAAGAGGGTACCGTGCATCAAAGGGCTAGCAAGTTGTACTTAAAGATTCCTCTACAAATCAGGATCACAAATAGTGTACCATGCATCAAGGGGCTAGCAAGTTGTACTCAAAGATTCCTCTACAAATCAGGATCACAAATAGTGTACCATGCATCAAGGGGCTAGCAAGTTGTACTTAAAGATTCCTCCAGAAAGCAGGATCACGAATATGGTACCATGCATCAAAGGGATTTTATAGGGTTACTTAGAGCTTTCTCTACAAAGCATATAAAATTAACCCATATCCCAAGCTCTTTCCTGAGGTGAGTGGCATCCTCCTTGCAAATAGTTTTATGCTGCAGATTTCCCCTCCACTGATTTCCATTTCCTCTACAGAGCTGGGAACTAAATAGAAATGGATACAAGATGAAATGAAGCTTGTATCATTGATGCATACTAGAATGCTGACAAACTGGATGAGTATGATATATTGGCATACACAGACATTAATTCATTATGCCATTGCATACTTCTATTACTGCCAAAGAGTTGGTAGTGCAGCAATAAAGTTTGCTTTGGTACTTTGTAAATAACAACCTCATAATTGGCTCTTTGATAATTGGCTCTTTGCCACTGAGCTCCATTTGTAAGAAAAAAAGGACATACATTTTGTTTGGGTACAACGTCGCACGATCAATTGTCAGTTAAAGCGACGCTGTGCCGTATCGCAAAAAATGGCCTGGTCATTAAGGGGAAAAATTCTTTAGATCCTTAAGTGGTTTAAGTGTATTTAAACTAAAGGTAAAAATGTAATATAATGCTGCTTACCAATCTTTACATATTGTATGGCAGATGCATTTTTACTTTATTTGCACCAGATTATCTGGCCAGTAAGTCTGCTATTTTCAACTTAATTTAACAGATCACGCTGTCCCACAAAAATGGGTTGAGACAAACCATTTAACACTAACAGGTGCTCCTACAACAGTCAGTTTTTCTTAATTTATGTAAAACCTTTATCTCAAAAGAGGAAAAAAAAAACAGTTTATCTAACTGCTTAAAGCAGAGCTCCAGTCTCTTAACAACTTCAGCCGCCGGAAGATTTGGCTGCTCAATGACCAGGCCATTTTTTGCCATACGGCACTGCGTTGCTTTAACTGACAATTGCGCAGTCGTGTGACGTTGTACCCAAACAAAATCCTTTTTTCCCCCACAAATGGGGCTTTCTTTTGATGGTATTTGATCACCTTTGGGTTTGTGACAAAAGTGACAATTTTGAAAAAAACACAATGGGGGTTATTTACGAAAAGGCAAATCCACTTTGCACTACATGTGCAAAGTGCAGTTGAAATTGCACTGAAAGTGCACTTGAAAGTGCAGTCGCTGTAGATCTGAGGAAAAGATCTGAAATGAGGGGAAGCTCTGCTGATTTTATTATCCAATCATGTGCAAGCTGCACAAGTCTTGCATGTTCCCCTCGGATCTACAGCGACTGTGCTCCCAATTGCACTTTCAGTGCAATTTCAAGTGCACTTTGCACCTGTAGTGCAAAGTGGATTTGCCTTTTGTAAATAACCCCCAATATTTTGTACTTTTTGCTATAATAAATATCCCCATTTTTTTTTTTAAAAAAAGCATATTTTTTTCTTAGTTTAGGCCAATATGTATTCTTCTACATATTTTTGGTAATAAAAAATCACAATAAGCGTATATTGTTATAGTGTGTACAAAATAGGGGAAAGCTTTATGGCATTTTTATTATAATTTTTCTTTTTTACTAGTAATGGCGGCGATCAGCGATTTTTATCAGGACAGATCGGACACTTTTGACACATTTCTAGGACCATTGACAATTATAAAGCGATAAGTGCTATAATAATGCACTGACTACTGTGTAAATGTCACTGGCAGGGAAGGGGTTAACACTAATTGGCGACCAAGGGGTTAACTGTGTTCCCTAGTGTGTGTTCTTTTTTTATTCATTACAGGGAGTAACATCCGACTTGCGAACGACTCCTACTTACGAACGGGAGGCTGCGTGGCCACTTTTTCGATGGCGGGCACATTCGACAGAACCTTTTCGACGACGGACACATTCGACGGGATCTTTTCGATGGCGGGTAAATTCGATGGGACCTTTTCGACGGCGGGCACATTTGGCGGAACATCGGAAAACTATGTATCTGGCGTTCTGCACATGCACGGCCTCTTTTTGACAGTGGGCACATTCGACGGAACATCGGAAAACAATGTATCTTTCATTCTGCGCATGCTGTTCCTAATTATGAACATATTCGACTGAAGAACAAACCTACAGTCCCTAACCTGTTCGTATCTCGGGGACTGCCTGTATCTGTTTATTTATCCAAAAAGGGTAATAGAGAATACATTTTCATTTCACATTCCATCTAATACATGTGTGTGTTCTAACTGTAGGGGGATGGGAGTGACTGCAGAAAATGACAGATTGTGGTTCCTAGCTAGTAGGAACTCACAATCTGCCTCTTCTCTCCTCAGAGAACAGGGATGTGTGTGTTTACACACTCACATCCCCATTCTGCCTCTGATTCCTGCGATCGCCCGTTGCTGACGGTCATCGCAACCGCCGGCCACGCGCATTGGCACCCTCGCAGTGCAGCGGGAGCGCTTGCGCCTGCTATCCCGCTTAAAGGAGCTGATGTAAAGCTACGATGGCTCGCAGGATCGTGCCGACCTGCCGCCGTATAATGCTGGCGGCTGGTCGGCAAGTGGTTACGTGAAAATTAAAAAGCAGCAGCTAAAAAAAACTGTAGCTGCTGACTTTTAAGAAACAGCCACTAACCTGTCCTAGGTTCCAGCAGTGTTCTCACCCAAGTTATGTTCTCCCTGTGTCCTCCCTCATCGGCACCAGCATCTTTACTATAGGCACCCAGCTGCTGTCCATTGTGTCACTCCTCAATAAAGTGAAGCCCCCTAAGCACTGTGACCCGAGCAGCTGAAGGTGTCCGTGACCTGGTGGGCAGACAGATGGGTCAGCGACCGGAGGGAGGAGTTTGGTTTGTTCAACGATCGAACGGGGGGTCGGGTTGTTTGTTTGCGACCCCCAAAAAATGGAGCACCAGCCACGACTGCTGTCTAGGATATGAAATATGTTACTGGCCATATTGCCAGGTAAGACCTCATGCATACACTAAGCGCTTGCTCAGCTCCTCTAAATGCCTTTTCTCCTGGTAGTAGAAAAGCTGTCTAAAAAAATCCATTTTATTCTAGCCATAAGAATGCATTAATGTGCAAACACGCCTAGTGTTTATGCGCGTTTATGTGTGTTCTACATTTTTTTTTCTCAAAAGCTCCTTTCCTGAATGTGCTGGTGATGGATTTTTTTTCTGTCTGTAAATGCTCTTCTTTTAATACTCCTGTAAAAACCTATGTCTGAATGGACACATAGGGCCAGATTCACAAAGAGATACGACGGTGTATCTCCTGATACACCGTCGTATCTCTGAGTTCTGTCGGTCGTATCTATGCGACTGATTCATATAATCAGTTACGCATAGATATCCTTAAGATCCGACAGGTGTAACTGTGTTACACCGTCGGATCTTAGGCTGCAATTCCAGGCCGGCCGCTAGGTGGCGTTTCGGTTTATTTATGCAATGAATATGCAAATGAGGAGATACGATGATTCTGAAACGAACGACCGCCTGGCCCTTTTTTTTATACGTCGTTTGCGTTCGGCTTTTTCCGGCGGATAGTTACCCCTGGGTCTATGAGGCGCAGCCAATGTTAAGTATGGCCGTCGTTCCCGCGTCGCGGTTTTAAAATTTTACGTTGTTTGCGTAACTCGTCCGTGAATGGGGCTGGACGCCATTTACATTCACGACTAAACCAATGACGTCCTTGCGACGTCATTTAGCGCAATGCACGCTGGGTAAATTTGTGGACGGCGTATGCACTGTTCGATCGGCGCGGGAACGCGCCTGATTTGAATAGTACACTCCCCCTAGCCGCGGAATTTGAATTCCGCCGGGGGGTTTACGATACGCCGCCGCAAGTTTTGAGGTAAGTGCTTTGTGAATGAAATGGAGAAGGACACAAAGGGGGTAGGGAAAGTGCTACTCACCCCTAAAGAATTATTGTAAGTGGAAGGGCTCCCCAAAATGGTAGAAGGATTCAACGGAATACAAAAATGTATAAAAGTATGAAAGTTTTATTAAACTTTCATACTTTTATACATTTTTGTATTCCGTTGAATCCTTCTACCATTTTGCTGCCTAAAAACCCCATTGGGGAGCCCTTGCACTTACAATAGTGCTTTGCGGCGGCGGATCTTAAATCAGATAGGTTAGGCGGATCTAAAGATCCGCTAACCCAGGGTTCAAAATTTCAAGTCCTGAGCCACTAGCCAGGCCTCAAGAGTTACTCGCCACCAGTTGCCCTACCTAATTCATACACTGCCCTGCGCCTAATTGCACCCGTAAACACGCCCTTGTAGATTATCTCATGGAATGACAATGTTTTATGCAGAATCAAGTTACAAAATTAAATATTACCAACAACAACTTTAACAAAATGGGACAGGGCACTGGGGGCTGTCTCCTCTGCAACTCCCATCCATCCTCTCTCTCTCTCCCATTCATCTCATCATCAGGAGCCTGTGTGTGCGGCTCCACGCTTGCATGTCCCCACTTCCCCCTTTATTCAGGCTGGCAGAGAGGAGAGGAGCTGCAGCACAGCGGGAGGGAGTGCAATCCAGCGCTGAGATCCACACAACTGCACAGCCATTGACACCATAGCACAGCGCACACTGACAGCGCACAGCACACATTGAGACCAGTCTGTTCACAGTGCTCAGGCTAAACTGTTGGACACTTACATAGAGCACAAGGAGAAGAAAACTGCACAAACTAGAAGGCTGCCACTCTCATGTCAGGGCAACTTTCAGTGAGCGCTGCACCGGAGTGGTAATTTTTGCAATCCTCCACCTCACTCATTACTTTCTTCTCTCCAGCTACATTGGTCAGGGCCCGGGGGAGGGGGGCAGGCTCAGAGAGGTCATACTGTTAGGTCCCATGGCTTAATGAGAATTGTAAGGAGAGGACCTGTGTACTGCTCTGCCTGTGCGCGGCTCAACAGATTACTTTTCCCGAGCATGCACCTTTCCTCTTCGGCCGTCAATCTCATCGGGACTCTGAGGCCCCGTACACACGGCCGAGGAACTCGACGTGCCAAACACATCGAGTTCCTCGGCCAGTTCAGTCCTGGAGCCGCCGAGGACCTCGGCGGGCCGAGTTCTCCCATAGAACAACGAGGAAATAGAGAACATGTTCTCTATTTCCTCGCCGAGGTCCTCGTCGGCTTCCTCGGCCGAAAGTGTACACACGGCTGGGTTTCTCGGCAGAATTCAGCCAGAAACTCGGTCGGAAGCTGAATTCTGCCGAGGAAACTGGTCGTGTGTACGGGGCCTGAGTGTAGGCAGAGATTGGAGGGAGATTGGTCATGCAGCCCTGTCATCACTCGCCCCCAGCTTAAATCCACTCGCCAAATGCTAGTAGGCGAGTGAAAATTTTGAGGGCTGCGCTAACCTATGTGAATCTGGCCCATAGGCTAACATAGAGATGCATTTATAGGCAAAAAAAAAGCACCTAGAAAAGTGGCGTTTCTTAACCCCGGTATGCATGAGCACTAAAAGTAAAGACAAAACAGACAAAAAAGGCCAGAAGGACAGTTAATGCTTTAATGTGTAAGAAAAATAATGCCCTGTAAACACAAACAAATTTTTCGACAGCAAAAGTTCGATGTGAGCTTTTGAACGGAAATTCCGACCTTGTGTGTGCTCCATCGGCCTTTTGCTGTTGGAATTTCCGCAAATAAAAGATTGAGAGCTGGTTCTCAAATTTTCAGACAGAAAAAATTCCATAGCAAATCCGACGTGCAAAATACCGACACATTCTTGAAAACAATTCGATGCATGCTCGGAAGCATTGAACTTCATTTTCTAGGCTCGTCGTAGTGTTGTACGTCGCCATGTTCTTGATGGAGGAAAGTTCAGAGAACTTTTGTGTGATCGTGTGTATGCGAGCCAAGCTTGAGTGGAATTCCGTTGGAAAAACCATCCAAGGTATTTGGTGTACGTGGCATTAGTCTCTTTCTCACCTCTTGGTTAATGGTGTGTACAGTTAATAAGCAAACGTGAATATAAAGCAGAAATCATGCTACCTTCATTTCCACATTTTGGAAGCCATTTAAAAAAAAATAATACAAGCAGACCTTGTACAAAAGGATTTTATCATCCAGGTGTGCCTAGAGCAGAAGGATATCTAAATACATCCCTAAGGCTGGCCATACATTATACCCTTTTCTTTTTATGATTTATTTTAGATTTACCAAAATCATATACTAATGAAGTCAATCCTAAACACTTTCAATGTATATACATTAGGCAGGCCCTTGTGCTTCATAGTTGAAGGTAAATCGAAAGGAGCCCTGAACAAGAAAATTGTAAAATGTATGGCCAGCTTAAGTGCAGTGGGGCTGCCAAACAGTGATTGCAATTGATTTTTAAATAAATTGTTGTGAAGCTAGGTGGTCCCTGCAGGACCACCTATAGCTCAAACTTTGCCCCATTCAGCAGAAGTTGGCTGAAATGTAAGCTGCCTATGGGTGCTTTAACATGGACCAATCCTTTATTTAAACCCAGGTAATCTTGATAACATACTGTATACCACAGCATGTCTTTCTGTACTTTGCATAAGCTATTTTCTGCAACTGCAAAATATTAATAATTCAGAGAACCCAAAACAGGAACAACAACAACATTAAAATATACTATGCCACAAAATAAAACACAACATTTAATCAGGTAGAACAATGTGAAAATGTTTACTAGACGACAAACAGGATCCCTAGAAATTTGGCTATGATGCTGTTTTTACATAATGAAAGATAACAACCGAGCAATGACAAAATCCCCCAAAAAAACAAAGCATTCAATTACGAAATCTCCAAACACAATGGCAAAATGGAATTCTGCCCATGAATATTACTTAGTCTGTGGAATCCTAGTAAAAATCCTCTAGAATTTGGTTTGACATCTGCAAATAAGCAGGGATGCATGTGCTTACCTTGAGATTGTTCTCTTGTAAAACAAACATGATCACACAATTTCTGAAAACTGTTATCAAAGTTGCAGTGCAGTAAAGGCCCATGGGTCCTATATATTACAACTGTGTAACTAATTAAGGCTCTGGAGTGTTGTGTAATGTTAGATAAATGGGTAGAGGCAGGATCTTTGTTTAACAATATAATTATGCATGTTTGGAATGAAATGTTTGGCTAGCAAGCTGTGAGGGTCTTATATTTTCCTCATTTCACTGAGGACATCTTTTTGATTGGCAAAAACCTGTTTTGAGCAAACATGTAATAATGATTAACATTTTAACATGGAACTTATAATCTATTTGGACAAAATATTAAGGGTTACATGTTTTATAGACACACATTTGCTTGTTTTTCAAGGGGTTATCGGTCATATTTGCTACCCCCAGTGCTCTAAACTAAAAAGGAAACTATGACATTTTCCACGGAACACACATTAAAAAGTTGACCTTGAATGGAGTTCCTGTTCTTATTTTACAGCAGGAACTCAGTTCCCTTTGCAGGACTAGAGCAGCCGAGAGCAGCCGAGCCGCCCGAGCCAATCCTTCACTAAGCGGCAATGCCCAGCTCGAGTCACTGTCAGGGGCAGGCGAACCTTAGGCCTCATACACACGGTCGGTTAACCAGAGGATAACGGTCTGATGGACCGTTTTCATCGGTCCAAACCGATTGTGTGTAGGCCCCATAGGTTATTTATCCTTCGGTTAAAAAAAGACAACTTGCTTTAAAATTTAACCAATGGATTGCTAACCGATCGGTCAAAACCGATCGTTAGTAGGCACAACCATCGGTTAAAAATCCATGCATGCTCAGAATCAAGTCCACGCATGCTTGAAAGCATTGAACTTCGTTTTTTTTCAGCACGTCGTTGTGTTTTACGTCACCGCGTTCTGACACGATCGTTTTTTTAACCGATGGTGTGTAGGCGCGACGGACCATCAGTCAGCTTCATCGGTTAACCTATGACAACAGTCCGTCGGTCCGTTCTCATCGGATGGACTGATCGTGTGTATGCCGCTTTAGTAATCCTTTATGTTACTGGCCACTTCCTGTATATGGATTCATGAGGTAGTGTGCAGGTATTCCGTCACTTCCTCGATGCCGCAATGTCTCCTTGGAGCTTTTGTCATTGTAACATAAAGGATTACTAAGGTACAGTGGATCGAAAAAAACAAAAAACAACATGCGGTTTAGTAATTATGCATATGAGCGTATCATTTTTTTTTTTTTTTTGGTGGGGGAGTGGATCTTGGGTGGGAGTTTCCACACTTTTTTCCCCAGGACTTGACCCCTGATGTATATACAGTATGAGATCTGGGTGATTAGACTCCCTATGCATTTTCCAGAAGTAGCACCAGTCCAGAACTGAATTTTGAAGGGCATGGCAGCCCACTTTTTTTTAAAGGAACGGAACAATTCACAGAAGACAACAATTTCCCACACAGGGGACCACCATACAAAGCTGGAGCTCTATTTTAATCACTTTAAATTGAACTCTAACCCCCAATTGTAACCCTATTTTATTTACCTTGTTGTCATTTAACTACTTGAGGCCCGCGCTATAGCTGAATGACGGCTTCAGCGCGGACCTGAATATCCAACAGGATGTCAATTGACGTCCACCCCTTTGCTCGTTCCCCGCGCGCGCTCCCGAGCGCGCAGCGGGGAAATTCTGTGCTGCCCGTGTCCCTTGGAGACAGCCAATCGCAGTGAACGGCCAATCAGAGTTGCCGTTTGCTATGCGATCTGTGCGGTCAATGAGAGATGATCTCAAATGTAAACATATGAGATCATCTCTCATTGCCGGCTCACACAGAGACACTGACAGCGTCCTGTCAGGGAGAGAGGAGACCGATCTGTGTCCCTTGTACATAGGGACACAGATCGGTCACCTCCCCCAGTCAGTCCCCTTCCCCCACAGTTAGAACACTATGCACTGCAGGGTACACATTTAACCCCTAGTGTTAACCCATTCAATGCCAGTTACATTTATAGCACTGATCACAGTATAAATGTAAATGGTGCCAAAAATGTGTCCGATGTGTCTGCCATAATGTCGCAGTCCCAATAAAAATCGCAGATCGCCGCCATTACTAGTAAAAAATAAATAAATAAAAAATAATAATTCTGTCCCCTATTTTGTAGGCGCTAAAACTTTTGCGCAAACCAGTCGCTTGTTGTGATTTTTTCTTTTTTTTTTTACCAAAAATATGTAGAAGAATACGTATCGGCCTAGACTGAGCAAAAAAAAAGTTTTTAAAAAAAAAAATTGGGCTATTTATTATAGAATGTATAGACAGAAATCAGTGCAGTGCAAACCAATTATAAATGTATATAAATTAAAATGAACAAAATGCAAAAAATTATATAAGTGCACAAGTCCGCATAGGATAGAAAGTCCACTGTAAAGCAATCCACAATAGAGAAATCCACATTAAAGAGCAGATCCAGCGATCGGAACTTTAGAAATCTTCACCATGTGAAAAGGGAAAAGAGACACCCAAAACTGAAATTGTGTTCCTCCACCAGTGTGATTGGGTACTCTCACCTTGTTGTAAAGACCACTGTTTTACCAAATGGTCATAAAAGCATGTAAAACACAGGGAGCTGCTGTAGTGGTCGAATCCACATTAGGCAGCCATAACAAATGGTCAGGAACATATGGAGAGAAAGACACAATCTAAGAGCCTCCGCTGGGTCATAAAACTTTTAATTTTAAAAAGATGTACAGGCTACTCACAAACTCCACGATTCAAACAGGCGTGTAAACAATTAGGCAGACGGAAGAGTTCCTGGGACACAGCGCCGAGCGACGTGAAATAGCTCCTGACCCCCTGGACGCGTTGCGTGAATAACACTTCCTCAGCAAGGGCGGATTTATTATAGCAACAAGTAAAAATATTGTATTTTTTTTTTTCAAAATTGTCGCTCTTTTTGTTTATAGCGCAAAAAATAAAAACCGCAGAGGTGATCAAATACCACCAAAAGAAAGCTCTATTTGTGGGAAACAAAAGGACGCCAATTTTGTTTGGGAGCCACGTCGCGCGCAATTGTCAGTTAAAGCGACGCAGTGCCGGAAGCTGAAATTTCACTTGGGCAGGAGGGGGGTATATGTGCCCAGTAAGCAAGTGGTTAAACCATTAGGCCATCTGACCATCCTATCATGGAGCTGGTGTCCAAACCACCTATTTCCATGGTTTTCTATCATTTTCACCAACAAAAGTGATGGCAGGTAATAAGAATAAACTTCAGAGTATGTACTCCTAAATAATCAATCCTTTTACTTTGAGGACAAGGAATCAATTCTTCTATGATCACAAAGGTACTCTTTAATGTTTGAAAAGCTCTATGAGAGATATCAAGATGCCAGACACTCAAACCTATTTAATCTTAAGTCACACAGCAATATTTATACTGCTAGATTATTGCCATTCAGTCTTTGCTTATTAAATGCTTTGTGTATAGCTAAAATTACCGATTCATCTTTTACATTCAACCGTGCTACTATTTTCTTTAAAGCTAACTTTCAATACTATATTTCTGTAAATGTTCATGCCATTTTTTGTTAAATATCACTAACATTTCATGTGTAAGTAGTGAAAAGGGTATATATGCCCAGTCATACCTCCATTCTGAACTATGCAACCATTCCTGCCCCCAAATAGTATAACAAGTAAATTATGGGCAAGAGCTCAGAGTATTATTATCACAGCAGCATAGTCAAAAAACAGCACATATAACAAATGTCTGGGGTCAGAGAAAGTTCAGGCTGTTATAGTGGTGGTGGGAGGTATGCGGGTATGCTTGGATGGGAGTATGCTCTCAGGGCTGCCGTCAGTGGGGAACAGAGACCATGTTCCAGATCTAGGAGACAAGCAAGGAGAGAGGCACCTCTCTCCTTGCTTGTCTGCCTCAAAATAGTACCACCAACCCACATTTGGAAACCACTTTGCAAGTCAGGTTAGGGTAAGAGACATTGCCAGAAATAGAAGTAGTATTAAATGTTCATTTTTTTCAATTAGAATAATAATAACACCTTATTAATTGCCCTGTGCACGACCAGCTTGATATATCCAATTGTACTGCCCTATCAGTGGCCCTGGTGATCAGTGACTTTTAATTGGACTGAAATCTGACACTAATTTACACTTTGTGGAAACAGACTAACTGATACTAACATCACCAGTGACACCAATACAGTGATCAGCGCTAATAATATACACTGCACGAATGACACTGGCTAGGTCTAGTTTATCCTAATAGTTTTTCTTTGAAAAAAAAAATCCTTTTTACAGAAGAGCTCCCAAGTTTCTACATGTTTTATGAGCCTAGCTATGAGATCAGACAGGGTACCCCCCCCATCCCCACCATTGGGTGTGCAACAACTTAGCTAGCAAGGTGATAGCTGCTTGATAACTGGTGCTTGTCTCAGCTTGCCTGAGACAAGTGGCATCAAGAGAAAAGCAGAAGGAGGAGGGGCATGTTAGCGTCCCTTTCCTCTGCATTCCTCTTGCTGTCGCTTGTTTTGGGTAAGTGCTTGAAGCCAAGACAAGCACCAGTTATCAAGCAGCTATCACCTTGTTAGCTACTTTGTTAGTTGGCCGATGAGAAAAGGGGGGGGAGTGCCCTGTCAGACTTTGTAGCTAGGCTTACAAAGCACATACTGTAGGAACATGCGACAAAATACAACACATACTATTCCCCCTGGAGTACAGAGTACTGAAGAGAAAGTTATAAGGTTATTGCATAGGGCCAGTTGTGACTGATTTTCTTCAATTTACGTGATGAATTCTGACAGCATACTGATTAATGTCACATTGGTCATACACCGCAAAATCTGGAAAAAACAAACAAACAAAAAACAAAACAAAAGACAGCATCCCAACTGACAACGCCCCTTTTTGTGGGCATAAGATAGCAAAATGTGGGCTTTGTCCCTAAACAGAAGGAAGCACACAAAATATAAGTAATTGTTTTCAGCTGGAACTTGGTGGAACTCAGTTACACCACCTCTGGCTCAGGCCCTCTGCTCCCTGCTGACCACTATTATTTGAATACACAAATGTCCGGCTTCTATGCTTCCAGGTGACAGTTTGTTCCCCAACAGTTCCCACAGATCATATCTCTTGAGTGGCTCCCACTGAGTGAAGGATGGGGACAAGGTATATGTAGGTAAATGGGATGCATTGCAAATGCCAACATCACCACTGGATGATCTCCCCGCAAGTGAGAGAGGTGGAGCCGACTACGGCATGCGGGAGGTACTAGAGCTGGCTGGGTGCTTACGCTTAATACAGCAACAAAAATAAGACATGTGAAAGATGGTGGAGATTTTAAGGAGATGGGGAGAAGATGTGGCAGTAGAGGGGGGTTGCATGCAGAGGTCAGAGTTGAAGAGGGGTAAATATGAGATGTGGATGGGGACATCAGAGGTACAGTATAAGCAGCTGTGGAAGAAGGCTGAATTCTTCACACTATATGTGTACCACACACCTGAACTCTGCACTCGGTATGCAGCGCAACCCTGAACTCTGCACTATTTTATGTAGCACACCCTGAACTCTGCAGTTTGTGTGTAACCCCCTCCCTGAACTCTGCACGCTGTACATAATACACTCCTGGTATTTGATAGACATGTGCACACTGAAATATTTTGTTTCGGAATTTCGTTTTCGTCCGAAAAATACATTTATTTAGTTACTCCCGAAATTTGTTTTTATTTAATAGGTTTCCTTTTAAAATGCATTCGTCCAAAAAATCCGAATTATTTAAGGTCGAATCTGTCAATTGAAGGCTTATGGTGTCTGTCGAATGTTCAAAGAAGATTTGATGGAGCAGCTAAACTGTACGATGCCGCAATCGTAGATTTCCGATCGAATGTTCTGCCTACAAGCTATAGAAGAATTCTAATGTTGTATGACACAAGTAATAATTATATTTATGAATTAATATTACTAGTCAACCAACATTTGAATTCTTCTATAGCCTATGGGCCGAGCATTTGACCAAAAATGTACGATTGCGGCATCGTACAGTTTAGTTGCTTGTCGAATCTTCATAGAACTTTCGACAGACACCCTAAGCCTTCAATGACAGATTCAACGTCTGTATGTTTTTCTCTGCTTCGTTTAATCTTCATCGTTGATGTCGAATGGTCTACCCCCAACACTGTCTCTATAATGTCAAATCTTTCCTCTCTATGTAGAATAATCTTGGACTAATAGAGTTAGGTTAGGCACATTCGACCACAGGTACGATAGACACAAATTGCTATTGTCAGCATCATGTCGAATCTCCTATCTATATCGAACTGTTGTAGCAACAAAAACGAAAATAAAGCATTTTTTTATGTCGGATCTTTCGGATTTCGGATTCTGCACGTTCTTAATGAAAATACCCGAAATTCGGACGAAAATGCATTTGGACGAAAATGAATGCACATGTCTAGTATTTAATGACCCTGTTAAGACCCTCCCACTGTTAGTGAAATTTGACCCCACCCACTATTTCATGCGGTTTGGAGGGTGTTGAATCGTCGTGATTGAGTTCCTGTATCTATTTTCTGAGAAAAAAATATATATATGTGTGTGTGTGTGTGTGTGCGTGTGAAATGTATCTTGTTTTTATACTAACAAATGAAGATTAACACTTTACAAATCCCAGTAACTGATTTCTGAGCTAATCCCTTTTTGATAAAGACGTGCACCACCCAAAGAACTTTGCTGTAAAAATGACATAATGTACAAAAAAACACAGACATTCTTTGCTAAATTAGAGACTAATAACGTTCAAAACATAATTAAATTGATAGCTTTCTCTGACAGTAAAATGAACACTTGGCTGCTCATCTTTCAGTTCTCAACAACTGAAAGAATCTGCTGCTAATTAGGAAGGACCTGAAAGGTTTCATTTGCCCATCTTTTTTCCATTTGGAGATGTTCCAGGTATTTTGGCAGAAATTGTGCATGTGTACCTTTGTATTTGTAATGTCTTAATGAAATATCTGAATTTAGCATGTGCCATGGAAAACAAACATTTCAGTTTCTGATGAGCTTCCCTCCCTGCCTTTATCACTTATACACTTACTTTGTTTACACAGAAAACAGTATACAAAGCTTTACGGATTCAGTGTCTGCCTATCTATTATGGAAAAATTCAACAACAAAAGGCAAATATAAGTCAAATTGATAAGTGCATAGATAAATAACTTAATGGATGTCGAAAAAAACAGAAAGATAATTTTTTTTGGGTGGTAGGATTGTTCCAAATCCCAGATCAGTTTCAGATTTGGTCTGAAGAACTCATAGACATATTTCATAATTGCCACAGGACTGTGAGATTATACATCCATGGATACTAAATACTTTTAAAGTCCTCATCATTTATTACTGTAATGCAGCCAGACTGCATTTACAGTAATACATTTCACAACTTTTTTTTACTGCTAAGTACATCAGCATATCTTAAAATACTCTGTGTTGCCAGCACATAGGAGAGTCGAACAGTAGCTTTCTTATACAATGCAGAGGTCTGACTTGTTTACAGTGGTCTGACACACATTATCAAACATTGCTCCATTCAGCAGCACTGCTCAGGGAGTAAGAGCATGGTTGAGTAGAGCAGTGTTTGTTGGGGCATGTCAGAATGCTGGAGAGCCAAACTACTGCTTGGGTGAGAGAGCCATGGTCTGACTCTCCTATGTGCTGTCAGCATAGGATATTTGTAATAAAAGTAATAAATATTCCAATATTTATTACCGTATTTGCAGCCTGGCTGTATTACAGTAATAAAGAGGGTTTAATGGGGTTTGATTTATGATTTGCCTTATAAGGATATTAATAAATAAAATAAATGAATACAGTAAAAGCAATCCTTGCCTCAGGACCCAGGGAGTAAAAGAATGGTTACTTTTTCAAAATAATAGAAAGATTCCTGGGTCCTGCTGGCATAGGTCCAATGTATGAATCAGACTGGTTCATAGGTGGTCCTAAGGGGAGTGGAGGACCATTCCATCCTGTTGTTTCTACATCTATGTAGTTGCACTAGACTTGGATGCCCAAGCGATTTTCCAATATATTGTGCTCCTTGTGGATCAAGCTGCTCCTCCTGTGGTTGGAGGTGGTCTTCCTGAGTACCGAGGTGATGTTTTTTTTTTATTGACTGACATATTGTTTTTGTCTTTAGATATCTATAAGAATTTGCTCCTGACGCTGAGGAAGAGTTTTGAAATGTGTTGGGATAATCCTGCACATGCCATTACAGTGAGGCCTTGTACACACGACCGAAAATCTTGTTGTAAATGAAAGGTTCTTGTCAGGCTTGTCGAGAATCTTGTCAAGCTTTCTTTGCATACACACTGTCAAGACATAATCTCGTTGTTCTCAAACGCGGTGACGTACAACACGTACAACGGCACTATAAAGGGGAAGTTTGATTCCACTGGCTCAACCCTTGGGGCTGCTTTTGCTAATCTCATGTTACTGCGTGTTAAAGCGGTGGTTCACCCTAATTGTCAAGTTTTTCTTGTTAAAACCAGCAGCCATTGTACTGTATCTATCCGTTTTTTTTATTTTTTTAATAGGCCTCCTTACCTTGGAATGAGGGCCTTTTGTGAGCTGTCACTCACATTTCCCCGCGGGAGTGGGCGTGGTTTCGAAAAATCCCCGATCAGCGCTATGTCTCCTGGGAGCGAGTCCTGAGAATCCCAGGAGACGCGCTGTGTTTGAAATCCCGCGGGTCACGTGACTAGTCTGGCTAGTCACAGCGGGGAGTGTCCTTTTCAGGACGCTGCCGGCCGTTGTCCTAGCAACTATGCAGTGTTGACGGCGCGGCTCGCCGTCACACTGCATAGTTGCTAGGACAACAGCCGGCAGCGTCCTGAAAAGGACACTCCCCGCTGTGACTAGTCACGTGACCCGCGAGATATCGCGAGATTTCAAACACGGCGCATCTCCTGGTATTCTCAGGAGACACCGCATCCCGGAAGATAATACAGGAGGGATTCACGGTGCCAGCAGTTAAGATGGCAATGTCCATCATCAGATTTTATAAAATCTTCTTTTGGGGGAAATCGTCCTGGTGGCGGCTGCGACTAGGAGACTGGTGAGTACAATTTTCGTTGTACCATCAGCTTTACAAAAACGTCTTTAAAAAAAAACGTTTTCCCGCGGAACTACCGCTTTAAGTAAAAGTTTGGTAAGAGACGATTCGCCATTTTCTGTCTGTTACAGCGTGCCGAATGTGCTATCTCCATTACGAACGCTACTTTTACCGAAGGTGCGCTCCCGTCTCATACTTTATTCTGAGCATGCGTGGGTTTCTAAGCATACACACGAACGCGTTTCTCGTCGTAAACCAGCCCGACGAGAAACACGACGAGGAAATTGAGACACGACCGTTTTCCTCGACAAAATCCATCAAGAAAAATTCTGACAGTGTTTTTTTCCCGAGGAAAACGGTCGCGTGTATGTTTTTCGGTGAGAAAGCTATCGTGGATCTCGACGAGAAAAAAAGAGAACATGTTCTCTTTTTTCTCGTCGGGAGTCTCAATTTCCTCGTCGTGTTTCTCGTCGGGCTGGTTTACGACCAGAAACATGTTCGTGTGTATGCTTAGAAACCCGTGCATGCTCAGAATAAAGTATGAGATGGGAGCGCACCTTCGGTAAAAGTAGCGTTCGTAATAGAGATAGCACATTCGTCACGCTGTAACAGACTGAAAAGCGCAAATCGTCTCTTACCAAACTTTTACTTAACACCCAGTAACATGAGATTAGCAAAAGCAGCCCCAAGGGTCGTGCCAGTGGAATCGAACTTCCCCTTTATAGTGACGTTGTACGTGTTGTACGTCACCGCGTTTGAGAACGACGAGATTTTGTCTTGACAGTATGTATGCAAAGAAAGCTTGACAAGATTCTCGACAAGCCTGACAAGAACCTCATTGACAAAAACAACGTTTCATTTACGACGAGATTCTCGGTCGTGTGTACGAGGCCAACATGTTCTCTTTTTTTCTCGTCGAGATCCACAACGAAAAACATACACATGACCGTTTTCCTCTGCAAAAAAGCTCTGCCAGCATTTTTCTTGATGGATTTTGTCGAGGAAAACAGTCGTGTGTACGAGGCCTAAGGCCTCGTACACACGACCGAACATATCCGCTGAATCTGGTCCGCGGACTAGTTTCCGCGGACATGTTCGGTCGTGTGTAGGGCCGACCGGACAATTTTCCGGTCTAACGGACAGCTTTCCAGCAGACAAAAGTTTCTTAGCATGCTAAGAAACTTGTCCGCTGGAAGCCTGTCCGTCGGACATGTCCGATGGTCAGTACGACTCATCGGATATGTCCGCTGACCCGAGAACCCGCGCATGGCGTCGAAGTGATTTGACGCATGCGTGAAAGCATTGAACTTCTGGGTTTGCGGACGTGGTGGCGTCAACGTCACCGCCACGTCACCGCGCTGTCTGTCTGCGGGGATTTTGGTTTGATGGTGTGTACAACCATCAGACCAAAATCTCTGAGCGGACATGTCCGATGAAAACGGTCCGCGGAATTATGTTCCCATGTGTGTCCTTTGTACCTGGTCATGTGACAATAGATTACATGACTTAACATACAGTTGGTATATAAAATATTCACCCCCTTTAAAATAATCACATTTTGTTGCTTTGTAACCTGAAGACAGACACCGTTTTTGTTTTATCCAGTTGTATTTGCTCAGTGCATGTATAGCATCCAAGTAAAAGATATCTACAAACTTTGCACATCTAGACTTTGTAATATTTGCCCACTGCTCAAGTTCAGTTAAATTGTATGGTGACTGTTTGTGGACTGCAGTTTTCAAGTCATTCCACAGGTTATAAATGGGATTTAAGTCTGGGCTTTGAACAGGCCATGCAAGCACAGTCAACTTTTTTCACTGTGTGCTCATTTTTGCTGTGTGCTTTGAGTCATTGTCATGTTGGAAGGTAAACATCCTTCCCATTGACAACTTTCTAGCAGAGGGCAGCAGATTTTACTCAAGAATTTTGACAATATTTTGCCCCATCCATTATTCCTTCTATCCTGACAAATGCTCCAGTCACTGCAGCAGAAAACCCCCCCCATAACAGCATATTACCACCTCCATGCTTTACTGTAGGAATGGTGTTATTTGGATGGTGAGCTGTATTGGATTTCTGCCAGACATAACGTTTTGTATTGAATGCAAATAATTTATTTTGGTCTCATCTGACTATAACACCTTATTCCATGTGGCCTCAGAATCTTCAAGGAGTGTTTTGGCAAAGCCCAGTCGTGACTGCATGTGGCCTTTCTTCAGGAGTGGCTTTTTCCTGCAACCCTCCAATACAAGCCACACTTCTGGAGAATTTGTGATATTGTTGTCACGTGTACACAATGACCACTCTTTGTCAAATATTCCTGCAACTTATTCATAGTTGCTGTAGGCCTCTTGGTAGCCTCTCTGACTAGTTTCCTCTTGGTTCTTTTAATCTAGTTTGGAGCAAAGTCCTGATTCAGATAGAGCCTGTGTTGTACCAAATACCTTCAACTTTTTAATAATAAACTTCACCCTGCTTCTAGGCATTGAAAATGTCTTTAAAATATTTTTGTATCCTTCTCCTGACTTGTGCCTGTGAATAACTTTTTCCTGGAGATCTTTTCACAGTGCCTTGCCACCCATAGCTGATTGTTTGCTTCATTTTCACTACCAGGTACTGAAATGCTCCAGGAAAGCTCTTTTAATGCTGAGCCAATCAAAATGACCACAGATGATTACAGATGAAAGTCTTTGTGTGCCATTGAGAAGGTGATTAGCTACACCTGATTGAGTTTACAAGTCATGTTTAGGAGGGGGGGGGGGTAGATACTTTTTAAAACTCTGGGATTCTGTTTTTGAATAAAAATAAATAAACTTTGACATATTGGTGTTATATCTTTCACTTGGATTTTATAAGTTGCACTAAGTAAATATAGCTGGATAAAACAAAAACAGGTTCTATCATCATTCCAGTGTGCAAAGCAACAAAATGTGATTATTTTAAAGGGGTTGATTATTTTCTATACCCATTGTAGGTGATGCATGAGGAAATGCCATATACCTTTGCTCTGAAGATTGTTAATGGCAAGCTCTAGTTGGTATTCTCTGCGTTAGTAGTGAGAGCTTGTTCACACCACACTGCATTTGCATCTATGCTGTATGGTGAGCTATAGTGTAAGTGCCCTTGTCTTTACTGTATATATGTGACAGGGTGCAATTAAGAATGGCATTGCAACACAATGCTCATGTATACAGTGTTATTGGATTTTAATGCCCATTATCGTGTATGCCATCATGTTGCAACAGACAGCTTACCCCCCTTCCCAGCACTTTCAATGGTCTTTTAGTCTTGTGTGACAAAATTTCCAGAAAAAAAAAAGATTTCTTCGCTCACATTTATAATTTTTTCAACCCCATGGAGAAGATTGCAATCTATTTAATTGCCTATGCCTATAACATCCAAATATTTGTCAAGTTTATAAATAATAAACTTAAACATGCGGCTTAACAAGTTTATTATCTATGTCATGGTAAAAACAGGTGTCATCATCTGAAAATACTGTATATAACTAACAATACAAAAATATGGCCAATTCACCTCTCTGGCTGTATGCCATCTGGAATGCGTGTAAAACGTATGGCCCTACTGCTAAGTTAATGTAAGGCATCACTGGTAATCCATACTGACATGTGGCATTAGACTCAGGATAGCAACACTGGTTTGGCAAATACAAAACTAGAGGTCTTCTGCTTTAATTATTGGCCTGTCTAATCTAATCAGACTCAGAGACCTACCCCAGGTTATAATATGAGAAAAATACAGCTTTTATTGAACAGAAATTTGGAAAAAGTATTGTCTCATGTCTAGCACACATTCTTATCTACAAGATGGGGTCCGCCTCCGGAGAATAGTGCTGTGCCTGTGCCAATGACACTTGTACAGTGTTTGTCAGCAAAACTGGCTTGTAAATGAGGCAGCAAAATCATTTGTAAATGTTCAAAACGGTTATCTAAAAAAAAAGTAAATATAAAGGGCCAGATTTAGGAATAATTACGGCGGCGTAACGTATCCCCTTTACGTTACGCCGCTGCAAGTTTTCGGCGTAAGTGCTTGATTCACAAAGCACTTGCCTGTAAACTTGCGGCGGCGTAGCGTAAAGCCGTCTGGCGCAAGCCCGCCTAATTCAAATGGGGCGTGTACCATTTAAATTAGGTGCGTTCCCGCGCCGAACTTTATGCGCATGCTCCGTTAGGAAATTTCCCGCCGTGCTTTGAATGGCGACGTGCGTAACATACTTTCGTATTCCCGGACGTCTTACGCAAAAAAAAAAAATTGAAATTAGACGCGGGAACGACGGCCATACTTTAACATGGCTGTTCTAAATCTAAGCCATGAAATAGCAGGCTTACCTAACCTACTGCAAACCCTGAACATGTTTACAAATATTTCAGGCCTCACAGTCAATGTCTCCAAATCAATAGGTAAGCCCATTAATATCCCCCCCTCAGAACTAAACTCCATACGGTCCTCCTTTGATTTCTCCTATACTCTTGAATCCCTTCCATACCTAGGCATTCACCTCACCTCCAATATCAACGATTTAGCAAGTAAAAACTATATCCCAATGATGCAAAAATTAAGAGCGACACTAAAAATGTGGAAATCATTTAAGATCTCATTCCTTGGAAAAATAACGGCGATTAAGATGACACTACTTCCCAAACTATTATATTTATTTAGAGCACTTCCCATTAGAATAAACAAAACACTTATTACCAAATTCCAATCTGATATAAACAAATTTGTTTGGTCAGACTCCCATCCACGTGCTTCGAGATTGATCCTGCATAGACCCCAGAGGTTTGGCGGCCTCGGCCTCCCGGATCTATGGCTATACTACCTATCAGCAAGATGGTCCCAAATTGCACAATGGCATATTCCGCAGTCTAAGGCCCCATACACACGATAGAATTTATCCGCGAATACGGTCCAGCGGACCGTTTCCGCAGATAAATCCTCTCGTGGATTTCGGCGGATTTTCATGCGATGACGTGTCGCGCCGTCGCCGCGATTATGACGCGGCGACGTGCGCGACGCTGTCATATAAGGAATTCCACGCATGCGTCAATTCATTACGACGCATGCGGGGGATCCCTTCGGACGGATGTATTCGGTGAGTCTGTACAGACCAGCGGATCCATCCGTTGGGATGGATTCCAGCAGATGGATTTGTTGTGCATGTCAGCAAATATCCGATCTGCTGGAATCCATCCCAGGGGAGATTTATCCGCGGAAAAAGATCCGCTGGCGTGTACACACCATAGGATCTATCCGCTGAAACCCATTTGCTGGGATTTATCTGCGGATGGATTCTATGGTGTGTACGGGGCCTTAGATCTCATGGATCATATTTGAGAAAGCCTCGATTACACCATTCTCCATTTCGGGTATTCTCTGGGGAAATAAAATCCCAATTCCAACCCTAAACTCCCGAAATCAAATAGTCGCTCACTCTTATCATCTATGGAAACTTCACAATGGAAAATACAATCTCACTTCTAAATCCCCCCCATATGCTACATTCTTGGGGGACCCAAAATTTAAACCAAATACCCCAGTAAACCTCACATGGTGGAAGATTAATAACCTCACCTCACTTAATAAATTTATAATAGGCACAAACTTCATCACCTTCCCTTCACTAAAATCAAAATACCAAATCCCAGACTCGGAATACAATAATTACCTCCTCATAAAACAATTCTTTGATACTTATTTCACGATCATGAATACCCAATCTCCCACCCTTTTTGAAAAACTCTGTCTCAACACTCCCAGAAAAAAAGGATTCATTTCAGAACTATATTCCACCTTAGCCAACAATACAGATTCTAATAAACTACTTTATATGACGAAATGGGAACATGACTTAAACTTCACCTTCTCCTCAGTAAACTGGGATAACTGTATAAATAATCTACACAAATGCACAAAATCTATCTCGATCAAAGAAACAGCCCTAAAAGTTTTCATAAGATGGTACTATACTCCGACCAAACTCCACTCCATCTTCCCCTCAATCTCCCCTTCTTGCTTCAGAGGTTGTGATGCATTGGGCTCGTTCCCCCACACTTTCTGGCTATGTGACAGGGTCAAAAACATCTGGTCACAACTAGAGAATTTCGCTTCCAAAATCTCTGATAATGCAATTGTCCTAACAATACAGAATTGTATAATATTTTCCCCAATTACAGGCCTTTCTACATATCAAATGAGGCTTATTCACACAATTTGTGTTGCCATACACTGGCTGATAGAATCCCAATGGAAATCTATAACAATTCATCTAGGTCCACTCAAACCTAGAATCAATGATATATACTTAATGGAAAAAATATCCCATATATTACAAAACACGATGCACATCTTCAATAATAAATGGTCCCCCTGGACTGAATATTCCTCCCTGTATTTCAACACAGCCTAGACCCATTCAAATGTTATGTCCGCTATGATATGTATTGATTTCAACAGTGTACATTGAATCACGATCTGTTAATTGACCCCTATCTTTGATGATGATTATTACCTTATATGTAAATGGCTGTACCTTTCATTGGTTCTGTTTCTTATATAAGCTAATCGTAACTTTTATAATGACTCTTTTTTATATTGATCTGTACCACTATCTATTTTTTCAATAAAAGTTTGTAAACAAAAAAAAAAAGATTGCGACGGGAAAAACCGACTAGCGACGACATAACAGAATGCGACGAACGCGCGGACCTTCGTGGATCGCCGTAAACAGCTAATTTGCATACCCAACGCTGGAAAACGACGCAAACTCCACCCAGCGGAAGCCAGAGAATTACACCTACGATCCGAAGGCGTACGAAGCCGTACGCCTGTCGGATCTTAGCCAAAAGCCGTCGTATCTTTGTTTGTGAATTACAAATAAAGATACGACGCGGCAAATTTGAAAGTACGCCGGAGTATCAGCAGATACTCAGGCGTACTTTTTCTGTGAATCTGGCCCAAAATGTTTACATTTCATAAAAATGTACTTTCAGGTAACAATTGCGGTAAAATGAATACACAGTAAAAAACATATTTTTCTTTAAAGACCCTTGTTGGGCACAAGAATATTGTTGCCACAAGAGTACAGAGACTACAGGCTTAAAGCACAACTGATCTTTCACTATAAATTAGCTAAATAAATTGCAGTTACAGAGAAATATGTGGAACGTTTTTGTTTTCTTTGGAAAGCAGCCAGAGACTGCAGTGAAAGGTCTACCCCTTGCCAGAATGCATCAGAGAAGGACTCTAGCTCCCTGTGTGGAATCAGCTGTCTCTCTACAAAGGTCTGACATGCTCCCTGCTGAGTTAGGCCTATAGCTCTGCAAAGAGTAAAGCTCATAATCGCAGCTGATTGGAGAGTTCCAGTTCCGACTCAGCTGGGGGCATGCCAGACCACTGCAGAGAGGCCAGTGCTCCTACACAGAGGGCGATGATCCTTCTATGCAGCATGCTGGCAGGGGACAGGCTTTTCTACTCAGGCTGTTTTCTAAAGAAAGGGAACTGGAAGTCCTTACACACCTTCAGTTTTTTTTTAAAACCATATTTCTTTATTAGAGTATAAGAAAAATAACAAACAAAAGTCACATACAGAAATTGCCGGTAGTGACTAGTGTGGGGGTGAACGGTTTGGCCCGAGCATGAGTTTGGGCCAAACATTGGCTGTTCACCCTGTTCAGGGAACACCCAAATTAGCATGTTCTTATATAGGTAAGAGTGGGGCCCCCTGGCAACGTCACCTGATGGCACCGCCCCTTGTGATGTCAACGACTTAGCATGCACCAGTCTGTGACATTACAATGGTTATATGAGAACTGTCAAACGGCAGAGGAGGCATTTCGGATGTGGTGGGCGGTGTGATTGACGATGGATTTTTAATAAAGGAATTGTCAAAAATCCTTTCTGTGATTTCTTGACTTTTTGACACTTATTTTGTGAATGGTGGGGGGCAGGATCTGGGGTCCCCCTTAAAGCTGGTTAGCTATCTATGAAATAGCAATGGTTTGGAACCGATATAAAACACGAAGAAGTAGATACATTTTGTTAAGTGCAATCCGACCAGCCCAAGACATCCGAATGGGTCTCAAGTGGACACATAAAGTAAAGCATAAAATAAATTTAAGTAAAGAAGATTGGTGAGGGTGATGTTAATTGTAACCCTAGATATGCCAGAGTTGAGATCGGTGCCCGCGGAAAAGGAAACACTGCCGATACTGCATGCTTGGTGAAGGGATTTAAATATATACTTATCATAAATGATTTCCTACAGTTACAGTTGTATACAGTGACATAGTCCTGAACTGCTCAAGTGTGTGTCGGAGGACAGATAGGCTTGTGATGGAAATGATGACATCATCTGCATAGAGGCAAATTTTGTGGTCGACTTTTCTGACTTGTATACCCTTATATAAGTGTGTTTGATTGGATGGGTTCTGCAGGGGTTCCATTACAAGAGCAAATATGAGAGGCAATAGGCGGCAACCCCGTCTGGTGCCGTTAGATATGGGGAACAGCTCTGACAACAGGCCAGAAGTCAATACTCTAGCACTCAGTAAAGCGTACAAGCCCAAGATGGCCCATAAAATAGTGCCTGAGAAGTAGGGATGAGCTTCGTATTCAAGTCGAACTCATGATCGTATGTTCGATCGTTCATCGAAATACGAACACAATGGGTCGTTCGCGTCAAATTCGAGTTACGTTTCACAGACCATAATTCACTGCAGCATCACTGGCTGATTATTGGCCAAGCATGCACTATGACCCGCATGCTTGGCCAATCACAGCTTGCAAAAAACGGAGAGCCATAATTGGCCAAAGCCAGGGTGGCTTTGGCCAATTATGGCTCAGGGGGTTTAGTACACACCCCACACTATAAAAGGCCGCCTGCAGAGCATAACATACCTTATACCTTAGGAGTGGTACAGAACATGAGTTGTGCTCGCAGGGGACAAGGAGTAAATTGATGCCTGATGGACCCACCTATATATGAAATGTTCATATATCAATGAGGAAGCAGTATCAACATTGAGTGTTATCAACCATGTACCAGAGATCCATTACTTGGTGCTGCGGTTTGGATCTTAACAATGCAGATGGAGAGTCAGATATGAGACCCCAATTATGTAAGAGCTTATATCCTTCTTTTGGGATCAGCATGGGTACAAGTTCTGGTAGATCACAATAAGCTTTGTAGGGAACCCCTAGTGATAGGTAATTTAGCATTCCCGAAGTATGGCCGTTATGGTAGCAAACTCCTTGCGATTTTGTGCAGTAGTTGTGGAAATATCAGAATAGAGTGATATGTTGATGTATTGATCAAGCAAGGTGCATACAGATCTGGCTGCAGCTAGCAGTTGCTCTTTGGTGTGAAAGAAGTGTATCCATGCTAGAACATCCCTCGGAACAGACGTAGGCAAGGGCTTGGGTTTAGGAACCCTGTACGCCCGATCTATGATGGTGTTGCTAGGGATGAGGTCAGGGAGAAGCTTGGAGTTGGTGGAGATACGGTTGGTACCAGTTCAACAGAAGTAATCGATTCCATATCCCCCTAAATTTTATATTGTTCCGTCGTGAGCGGTCTTCTAATTTCACAGTTTTAAGTGCTGGAACTATTTAGACTACTCTTCATAAGCATCTACTACATTGTACGTTTTAATATATGCCCCATCTGCTTCTCTACTTGCTCGGTATGCTCCTCCCCTTGCTGTAACCTGAAGTGGATATGTTATATGGATACATGCATTTTTTATTTTATTTTTGTAGCTCAGATTGAAGAGAGAGGAGCATGGTTTTCAGAATGTGCTGTGAGGCAGTGTTATCTTTAGCTGGGAAAGCTGGCAGAGAATCAGCACAGTCCCCTTCTGTGTGAGGTAAATAACCCAGTGCTGCTTCTTTGCAGTGGAAGGCTTGTATGGTAAGTGAGCTGGCAAAAATGCTGCTCTTTTACCTCTGCCAGATGCTTTGGACTGACTGTCTGAGGGCTCTGGTGTGGAGTCATCAATATCAAAGTTGGAGTCTGTGCCCTGCTGAACCTGTGGTCTGTACGGGGAGTGGGAGAAACTTCCCCTCCCAACGCCATCTTGTGAAACTCCTACCTGCATAAAGTAGTGACGGATTCTGTGAGCCGGTGGGGTCCCGGTGCCTAACTCTTCTTGTGGGACATAGCAGAGAGGACCCCTATTCAAGAGCTCCTTGCTGTGGAGGAGAAATGGCGGGTGGGAATGTAGAGGGTTGCCGATGTGTCTCCAGTACGACCGGAGTGAAAGGATTAGGCAGCCATCCTGCTTGGCAGCCAAGCCATGCCCTGCACACCTTCTGTTTTGATGCACCTGGAATGTAGTTGATTTATTATTGAAACCTCAACTGGGTTTTAAAAGTTGACAGTCCCAGAATTTATTAATTAACCACTTCTACACTTTACTGCCTTAGCTACTTAGCTATAAATAAAAATTTAATCATCATCATATTATTATTATTATTATTATTATTATTATTATTATTATTTAAACATTGTAGTAACGCATGTCTACCAGCCCACACTTTAAATAATCATAAAAAAATGGCAATTTACAGGTTTTAAGCTTTGAGAAATGAATAAAATACATAAAAAAGGATTACTGCACCTAAAACAATACAGTTTAAATTACACAACCTTCACTGCATTAGAGTGTAAGCATTACATACAAAGGAAACCTTGGTTAATTCCCAAATTACAGTGTATAGCTTTAGCCTGCAGGATTTGCAAAAACTTGAATAAGCTTTAGAAATAATGAGCATGTACTGTATACTTGTTAGCCAAAATAACTTGAAAATACAAACCACTCTTTCAATACTATTTAATGATAGATGGAAGCAACTATATAAACATATTGAGAAGCAACCATGACTGATAAATGACTGTATATAAGAAGCAATAATAAAAAGTACATAACGTTTTACATAAGTAAAATTCAGCCTTATTCAATAAAATGTTCTAATTCTTTAGTGCAGTAACCAATAGCAACTGCTCAGACCTCACCAGAGTACATTTCAAATTAGTTGCTCTTACTTAACTTCACTTATAGCGGTTCGTCAGTCACTTTTGCAAAAGTTAAAAGTCAGCAGCTACAAAGCTGAATCCTGTGCTGTTCTCACCTGGGTTGGTTTCTTCACCAGGCTTTGGTCCCCAGCACTAGAATATTAACTATGGACAGTTAGGTGTGACTTCTTGTGGCTGTGCTGCGTAAGCTGCGCTGCGCTTTGTGAATGGTTGTTCAGCCTTCGTGTCACAGAAGGTTGCGGAAATAATTATGTGCCAAATATTTCAGAGGAGGGTGTCAATTTCCACTTAAGAATTAGGGACTAAACAAATTATTATTTAAAAAAAAATAACAAACATGTGATACTTACCTGCTCTGTGCAATGGTTTTGCACAGAGCATCCCTGATCTTCTCAGGTCCTCCGCCAGTGCTTCTAGCTCCTCCCCCCTGCCGAGTACACCCCATAGCAAGCCGACACTTGTGTGGGCTTGGTCATGACACCCAGAGCAAAGGAGTAGCTAGAATCTTCAGGGCCCAGGTGCAAAAAAACATGAAGGGCCCCCCTGACTCCACCTTCCATCGGAGCCTTGGGCTTCCAGTTCTGGGAGGGCGCCCATGTGCATCTTTTCAGGAACCCTGCCTCCCACGTGCCCCCTGGGGTGCATATCCAGTGCGCTATGTAGTTGCTGTCTTCTTCAGACACAGCTGATCACAGATGACAGTAAAGGAGCAATCACAGAGACCCTTTACCATGTGATCAGCTTATTACATGTAAACAGACTTGGCGGTTATCAGCATTGCTTTTCCCCCATGCTGATTTACACTGATTATCAAGACACTGATCATCAGTGCCCTGATTATCAGTTCAGCCCCATCAGTGCACATCAGTGCAGCCTATCAGTGCTGCCTATCAGTACCGCAAATCAGTGCCCATCAGTGCCGCCCATCAGTGCTGCCTATTAGTGCCAATCAGTGCCACCTATCAGTGCGTATCAGTGCCACCTGCCAGTGCTGCCTATCAGTGCCACCTATCAGTGCTCATAAATTCCGCCTAACAGTTCCTACCAGTGCCACCTAACAGTGCCCATCAATTCTGTCTATCAGTGCCCATCAGTGCAGCCTATCAATGCTGCCTATCAGTGCTGCCTTTCAGTGATCATCAATGCCGCCTATTAGTGATCATCAGGACTCTGTGCTGAGAGCATCTCTCTCATACAGCCCACAGCCCGGAGCCTGCACTGACAGTTCCCCCTCCTTTCTTCCTCGCACAGATAGGAGAGGAGAGATCTAATCTGCTCCTTCTCTTCCCTCATCTCTTCTCACACAGCGTAACAGTGAGAACTGGCCCTTAGACCTATCCAGAAGTTTCAGAATACGGTTTACATATTTTTAAACATTAGGCACTCCAGTAACAAGAATATGAACATTGTATTTTTTCCACAGTTTCACTGGACTAAAGAACTGTAGAAGGGTACAAATATAGCTGTACAGACCCTTTTTTCCAGGCCTCTGATTGGAGGGCAACATTTTTTTTATTCCAGATCAATAAAGTTATGCTTGCAAAACTTTTAAATAAATGTTTCAGGAGTTACTTTCTAGGGAACAACAATGAAGAAGTTAATACAACAATACATTTCACTTTAAGTTGGAGAAACTGGAAAAGTATGAGTATCAATAAGAATTTTCATTATCTAAATTTTAAAGTGGCGCTTTGTATTTTACAATATCTTATCCTTGTATATATTCTCCTTTTATTGCCATGGGCATTATTGATTTGATAAAAATTCTTATGGCAACCCAACTGTGAGAAATGAACTAATCATTCCTGAGATTGATATAGCTGAATTATTCAAACTCTTCCCTGAATTTGTGAAACTCATATATTCATGGTTTTGAGCCCAATTTATGAAAGATTTACTTGATTTTGATTGCATTTTAGAAGTACTGTACTAAAACTCTAGTCTTACTTCCCCGATACTCTCATGCCCTGCACACACAATTAGAATTTCCATCGGGATAAATTCAGATGGATTTTTCTGACGGAATTTCATTCAAGTTGTCTTACATACACACAGTCACACCAAATCCCGACCGTCCAAAATGCGGTGAACACTACACTACGACGAGCTGAGAAAAAAATCAGAGCTTCCGAGTATGCGTTGACTTGATTATGAGAATGTGTGTTTTTTTCTCCGTCTGAGTTCCATACGGACAAACGGAATTTCCTCAGAAAAAAGAGAACATGTTCTCTTTCTAATTCCGTCCGAATTTCCGATGGGGCACACACACGGTCGGAATATCCGATGAAAAAATTCCGTCAGACTTTTTCCATCGGAAATTCCGATCGTGTGTACAAGGAATCAGAGTGCCCTGAAATGCATGTGCAAATTTCAGCATTCTGAAAGCCAAAACCTGTACAGTCCTTAGAAAGAACTCTGCCCCCATGTGACAACATTGGGGCTTAGCAATTGGCTGCTTGGGTATCTAGTTCTGTATTATGGGGAAGCACAGGGACTTGTTACCACATAACCAGAGGTGCCGGTATATTTGAGGGCTCTGCAATAGATCAATATTGTAAATGAAACCTGCAGTCATGTTCTATAAACCTCTTACTTTAACTAGCACAGGCAATGTACAGGTTTTCTCCATATAATTAAATATAAATATATATATATATATATATATATATTTATATCGTTTTACCTGTCAAAGATTTGTAAAGCCGTCAATCTTTTGATTTACACTCATCTGCCACCCTGCACAGCCAGGCAGTTGACACATGTGTGAACATGTTCAACTGTCAGTACTCCAAATTGCTCATTGGTCAATGAATTAGAATAATAGGCTGTGTCCAATTAGAAGGCAGGGGATCCAGAGAGCAGTAAAGCTTAAGGAGGAAGCCGTAAATTTGGACCAGGAAGTAGAGGAAGAATCTTCCTGGCTGTGCAGAATGGAAGAAATGTCTAAATCACAGGAATAACTATACAGAATTACAAATCATTTGGCAGGCCAAAAAGTATGTTTAGCTGTTTGCCTCAAATTCTACTATAGGCATTCATTTTATATAAAGGCTGTGGCTGTTTCTCTCATTAATATTTTGACATATTTTGCTCATTGTGTCGTATTTGTCATAATTATATGTTTAATTCACAGGTAGTATGGTTTAAGACATGCAAATGTGCTTGGTATTAGCAGAGATCGAGATGTAACGAGGACCATTAAAATGCTGATTCCTACCATCCTTTGGGCATGTAAATGGAAACATTCCAAAAATGCAGCTTACTGGCTGAGATCCAAAAGATAAATGGCAAAGACTCACTTGGCAAATTGCCTACAACCTGGCCTTTGACTCTGTGGGCATTATGATTTCACAAAATGAAGACTTTCTTGGCAAACAGTACTGCATACACTTATCTCTGACTATGACATAAAGCTATTATGTCACAAAGCAGACTATTACTATTGAGATGACCTGGCAGCTTTCTAGGGCTGCTGTTCTTTAAATCTTTGCTTTATTTAGGAGAAACAAAGAGCATTGAGGTGGTAAAAAGTAAACTAACCTATGATGGCTAAACAGATGTCAATTGTCTGTAGTCAGCTCACAGGAAGGTAAACTCGTCTATGAGATTGTACAGTAGGCATGTTGTTCTTTGCTTTATAAAATAAAGGCCAAAGGCTTATTTAATAAGGTAGTAGAAACATGTGATGAGACAGATAGAACAAGAGACACAGCATACCAATGTGTTTTCAACCCGCTATAGTTAAAAAAAAAACATGGGGTTTATGTACTAAATGAATATAGATTTTTCATTTTGCAAAGTGAATGTTTAATTTATATATTGAATTTTATGTTTGGCAAATAAATGCTTGTTTAGTTTAGTAAAAAAGCAGTGTGCTTTGCACTCGCACAGGGTTTTGGCTTGCACTTTATCTTCTCGCCCGCAGTAAGTCATATGACGTCCTTGACTTTCAGTGGGGATATGTGAATGATATCTGCAGCAGCAGACATCAATCAGATATCATTCTTTTCTGCCAGCGATTCTGTGCACCATAAGAATGATTATAGCTGCAGTTCTGCTGCTTAATCGTTCTTGCAGGCGATGGGAAGGGACATCCCCCTCCGGCCACACTCCGGTGCTTCCCTGGGCTCTCCCGTGCCAACAGGGACCCGGAGAAAGAATCCATTGCAGCTGGATAAAGAGCATAGAGATGCCCGGTGACCAAATGGTCACCAGTCATCTCTATGACCATCGGAGGCCCGGATGCGGCATTATGATGTCACGTCCGGGCCGCGGTTGTAAGCAAAGTGGCGATCCCAGCTGGAAAGCATCAGATCTGTATTTTTTTTTCAATCTGATGTTTTCCAGCCTGGAGTAGACATGTGGGGTCCATATCTCTCCATAAAGAGGACCTCTCACACACCATTCCTATTACAAGGGATGTTTACATTCTTTGTAAAAGGAATACAAGCGATCAAAAAAAATGTAAAATAAAAGTGTAAAAATTAAAAAATTACAATAAAATAAACAATAAATCAACACACCCATCCCTGTGTGCTCGCGCACAGAAGCAAACGCACACGTAAGTCCCGCCCACATATGTAAATGCCTTTCACACCACACATGTGAGTTATCGTGTGTTAGAGCGAGAGCAACAATTCTAGCGCACTAGACCTCCTCTGTAACTCTAAACATGTAACCTGTAAAAAAGCAAAACCGCCTATAGAGATTTTTAAATACCGAAGTATGACGCCATTCCACGAGTGTGCGCAATTTTAAAGTGTGAGGCATCGTACACACGACCGAGGAACTCGTCGTCAATGAAACATCGTTTTCCTCGATGAGTTCCTTGTCAGGCTTGTCGAGAAACTTGACAAGCTTTCTTTGCGTACACACTGTCAAGACCAAATCTCGTCGTTCTCAAACGTGATGACGTAAAACACGTACGACAGCACTATAAAGGGGAAGCTTGATTCCACTGGCGCCTCCCTTCTGAGCATGTGTGGGTTTCTAAGCATACACACGTATGTGTTTCTCGTCGAAAACCAGCCAGACGAGGAACACAACGAGGAAATTGAGACTCCCGACGAGGAAATAGAGAACTTGTTCTCTTTTTTTCTCATCAAGTTCCACGACAGTTTTCTCGATGAAAAACATACACGCGACCGTTTTCCTCTGCAAAAAAGCTCTGCCACCAAGTTTCTTGATGGATTCTGTCGAGGAAAACGGTCGCGTGTACGAGGCCTGACATGTTGGGTCTCTATTTACTTGGCATAACATCATCTTTCACATTATCCCAAAAAAATGCTTCTACTTTTTTCCTGCACGTCACCCTGAACACATCATCCCCACTGTGATATTCATGTGTTAGAATGACCCAGTCAAAGTCTAGACCTAAATCAAATTGAGAATCTGTGGCAAGACTTGAAAATTGCTGTTCACAGAAGGTCTCCATCCAACCTGACAAAGCTTGAGCAAAATGTCACTCTTTAGATGTGCAAAGCTGGTAGAGACATACCCAAAAAGACTTGCAGCTGTAATTGCAGCGAAAGGTGGTTCTACAAAGTACTGAATTAGGGGGGCTGAAAACAAATGCACGCCACACTTTTCACACATTTATTTGTAAAAAAAAAAAAAAAACATTTATCATTGTCCTTCCACTTCGTAATTATGTGCCACTTTAGTGTTGGTCTATCACATAAAATCCCAATAAAATACATTTACGGTTTTGGCTGTAACATGACAAAAATTTGGAAAATGTCAAGGGGTATAAATATTTTTTCAAGGCACTGTATTCCTTATGTCCAATTAATGCACCAAAATTGTTATGATTGAAAATATATATTGACCCAAAAGACTGAATACAAGCATTTTAGCAAAGATTTCGCTTTACTTGTGTTCCATTTTGGCAAAAGGAGAGACTGCCTTCAGTTTTTTTTATTTACTGTGATAATATGAGGGGCATTCAAGTCAAACTGGGACTTTTAATTTTACAGGTATAAAAAGGAATGCTAGAGCGGCTTTACTACACACATTAGTAAGTGCCAAGTGTGTCCTATTACTAATAGGCAGCACACATATCACAGGCCAGTCTATAGGCCTTTAATCCAGATGGCAGTGTTAGTGTGTGCATGGAACAGTGTGTGGTGATGAAGTGAACAAAGGTGTAAAACCCACGGATATCTACAGAAGACTTTAAGCACAGTACAGTGATGAAATGCTTAGCCTCAGTAAGACATTTTAATGGTGTAAACATTTCAAATATGGCTGTATGTCCATCAGTGATGAACCTAGCCGTGGTGGTTTCCAGCCCACAGCAATCATTCCTGAAAAATTCATAGCCAGATTCAGAAAGACTTATGCCGGCATATCTACAGATACGCGGCGTAAGTGTATATATATATACGCCGGCGTATTTATGCGCTGTACCCACAGAACGAAATACGCCTGAAAATAGGCTTCCTCCGACCGACTACACTTTCCTACGCTGGAGTGTCGTGGGCGCATATTTACGCTCGACGCATCTTGCGCTCACATTGATTTCCTATTCAAATATGCAAATGAGGGAGATATGGCGATTCACGCATTTACGAGCGTCCGACGAAGGCTACGCGCGGTGCGCGTAAGTTGTACGTCCGGCCTAAAGTTATTCCATCAAAAAGCTGGATTATCTTTGCACCAGACGTGCACAGGTCAGCTGGAGAGCAGCTACAGCAGCACCGTTACGGACGAACTGAGCAAGCTGAGCAACCCCACTTGCAGGACAACACATCTGGGTGCCAACATGCCAGGGGCAGCCGTGGTCCTAGCACTACTAATGGGTAGTCTAAACAATGACGTCCTTGTGACGTCATTTCGCGCAATGCACGGTGGGAAATTTAGGGACAGCGCATGCGCAGTTCGTTCGGCGCGGGAACGCGCTTCATTTAAATTTAACACGCCCCCTACCCGCCCAACTTGAATTCCGTGACGTTACGCCACTTGAGATACACTACGCCGCCGTAACTTATGGCGCAAAATCTTTATGGATTCAAACCAAAGCCAGGTAAGGTACGGCGGCGTAGCGTATCTCAGATACGATGCCCTGTCTTTTGGATGGATTCTATGCATTTTTTTTTATTCTTGCTGCACAATATGCTACATCAAAAGTCACATTTACTAAAAATTATACAGTTTAAATTGCCAGCAAATAATATTCATTGTCAACTTATTTCTTTATAAACAAAAGAGCACACAGACCCCTCCAAATGTTGCCTAAAATACAGAGAAGATCCCCCTAAAAAAAGATGCTATCAATGACATTTGCTGGCAATTTTAAAACGTTTTTTCTTTGTAAATGCCAGCTCTGCTGCAGAATATTCTGTATATCACACAGATGTGCCCCTTTAGGGGCAAAATTAGAACATTACCCAGATATGTTATTTAATTAAAGGTATTGGATATTTTTAATGTTTTACGTTTTTTAAGTATTTAAAAAATGACTGCTCCAGGCCAAATGGAATTAAAAAAAATAGCATTGGTACATCTTCCCCAGGACAGTGTCTACTATTAGCCCAGAAAATTGGCATTTTTAGTTTGATAGCTTTGACTTACATTGATTTTAATAGGACATGGGTTCGGCATCTTTGAAGTTTGCCAAACTCTGCCCAGACTGAACCTGGGGAAGTTTGGCCCATCACTACTTAGCCCAACTCCACTCCACTTTTTTCCTCAATTTTGTGGTTGAACCGATGTCAGGTAATTTGTGCTCCATGTGTCCCTGTTGAAAATAGGAAGTGATGGGATATTGCAGCAACAAAGGCACATTTATTTAGTAAATTGGTAAAGAATTAGAATGTCTGTCCGATTTTTTATTGCTCTCTGTGGTTGCATGTCCTCTCAGTTTTGCTCTCATGTCACTGGGACAGGAAATCTAGTTAAATATCCCAATGAAGACACAGGCCCAGATTCACGTAGATTGGCGCAAAATTGTGTGGGCGTAACGTATCTCATTTACGTTACGCCTCCGCAACTTACACGGGCAAGTGCTGTATTCTCAAAGCACTTGCTCCGTAAGTTGCGGCGGTGTAGCGTAAATCACCCGGCGGAATTCAAATTCAGCAGGTAGGAGGCGTGTATCATTTAAATGAAGCGCGTCCCCACGCCAAACGAACTGCGCATGCGCCATCCGTAAAATATCCCAGTGTGCATTTCTCCAAATGACATCGCAAGTACGTCATTGGTTTCGACGTGAGACTTACGCCTGTCGGATCTAATGGATATCTATGCGTAACTGATTCTAAGAATCAGTCGCATAGATACGACGGCTCAACGCAGAGATACGGCGGCGTATCTGGAGATACGCCGTCGTATCTCGGTTGAGAATCTGGGCCACAGCCTATTCATAAAAACACATGCCTTAGCTCAAGCCAGGACCCCATTTGTGTTGCATGAAATCATGTTTATAGCCTGGTGTCTTCATATTTACACCATATTTCATAGTGCTTGTAAAAAATATTGTGCTTTCTTTGATAGAGATCAAACTGTACCTTGATGTTTTCTGAATATTTACAGAAACTGGAGAGTGCCGAGTGAATAGAATTGCTCTCTCATTTGCAATCTTTTTTTTTTTAATTATTAAACTGACTGTATTCTTTTACAAGGCTCTTTGAACCGGTAATTTATACATTGCTTTAACCCTTTGGGATTTTGAATGTAAATTAGCTTTTTCTTTCAAGCCTATATACAATGTTTACAGCAGCATAGCATTTATTGTTCAAATGTACTGTGATATTATATCATGATAGATACATAAATATATATAAATATCAATACAATATATAAATACAATATATAATGGCCTGTTTCAAAATGACACAGTATAGTACACTGCACACACAGCAGCCTTAAATTTAAAGCCCAACTAAAACAATTTTCATTAGTTCCGCACAGAGTGAGGAAAGATTACATCTTTTTCAGGATATTATTGTTGTCTGTGTCCCCATTGAGATAATTTTCCCTAACATCTTGTCCAGGAAAAGAGAAAGGGGAGAGCATGGGTCACCAGGACAAAAAGCCACAGATGAAAAGGAAAAGGAGTCTAAATAGCAACTTTGAAAATGTAAAGGGATGATAAAGCAAGCACGCATTGATTATAATTGCAAAAAAATGCTATTCTTACACTTTTTTATGTTATTTCACACCAGTGGTGTGCTAAGGTGAAAAAGACAAGACAATGAAACAATCTGAATAACAGCATAACAGCTTCAAAAGTTTAAAGGTATAAAACCATACAAAATACAATAATAAAAAAGTAAAAAGAAAATGTAACACTGTCTTTTCCAGTTTTTCCAGATGCCATTCCAACTTTCCCAAGCCTCACCCCAACCTCCCCCTATGTTCCCTATTATTTTAAAAGCACTAAAAGGAAAAAAAATACACCAAAAAGGTAATTTATGTTTGTGTACCCTTCTATGCAGCCCATACTTTGATATTTTTTTTGGTTCAATCAGCAGGTTGAATGAAAAAAAAAATGATCCGATTCCCCCATCCATACATTTGAAGTGGATGGGGAAATCACTCCCGCTGTGGTATTGTGTTCTGCCAGGCAAGGGCCTTTCCCGCTGTCAGAATACATTGATCAGTGCTGCAACAAGCTGCTTGTACACAAGTTGATTTATAGTTGTGTATAACCAGCCTGCCCATATATTTATCGAAATTCAGCCTGTCCCTGCTGAACCGGATGAATTTCAATGCATGTATGGTCAGCAATACAAAGCGGACAATGAAACTGTTTACAGTTTGTTAGGAATTATCTCTTACTTTATGGCTCTTTTTACTGAAGAAAAAAGTTGTTTCTAGGAGCAATGCTGTAGATAGAAATCTGGGCTAAAAGGGGGTGCCGTTAAAGTTCATGTGTATGTAAAGGCAGGAGTATCAATACTTTTGGTAATCTAGGGCCAGATTCACAGACAATTACGTTACTCCACGGCGGCGTAACGTATGCCATTTACGTTACACCGCCGCAGGTTTACAGCGTAAGTGCCTGATTCACAAAGCTCTTACCTGTAAACTTGCAGCGGTGTAACGTAAATGCGCTTGGCGCAAGCCCGCCTAATTCAAACAGGGCGGGCACCATTTACATTAGGCGCGTTCCCTGCGCCGAACGTTCTGCGCATGCTCCGTTAGGAAATTTCCCGACGTGCATTGCGCGAAATTACGGCGCCCCGACGTTTTTTTTTGAAATGCGACGTGCGTTACGGCGTTTTGTATTCCTGGACGTCTTACGCAAAAAAAAAAAATCGAAATTCGACGCGGGAACGACGGCCATACTTTAACATGGCTGATCTAAAGATAAACCATGTTAAAGCAGGTGTAACTTTGCGACGGGTAAAAATGACTAGCGATGACGTACGGGATTGCGACGAACTCCCGGATCTTCGTGGATCGCCGTAACTAGTCATTTGCATATTCTACGCCGACCGCTATGGAATCGCCACCTAGCGGCCGGCCTAGAATTGCATCCTAAGATCTGACGGTGTAATTCAATTACACCTGTCAGATCTTATGGCTATCTATGCGTAACTGATTCTATGAATCAGTCGCATAGTTAGGACAGCCGGATCAAAGAGATACGACGGCGTATCAGGAGATACGCCGTCGTATCTCTTCTGTGAATCTGGCCCATAGTGTATGTATATATATATATATATATATATATATATATATATATATACAGGGCTTTTTTTCAGGGGGAACTTGGTGACTCAGTTCCACCACCTCTGGCTCATACTCTTAGGGGAGGAGGGGGGGCTGCTCACCACAATCACTTGTAAACACAGTAGTCCAGTTTCAGTGTTTACAAGTGACAGCTCTGCACTCTGTGTGTAACCCCCCCCCCCCCCCGAACTCTGGACTCTGTATGTAATGCAATCCTGGTATTTAATGCCCCTGTAAGACCCCCCTACTGTTTGTGAAAGTTGACTGACCACACCACTATTTGATGTGATTTGGAGGGTGCGTGTGGGTGGAGGGGTTTTGGGGGGTCATGGTTGAGTTCCAGCACCTATTGTTTGAGAAAAAAAGGCTATATATATATATATATATATATATATATATATATATATATATATATATATACACAATGTGTTTGATGTTTCACTTAAAAAGTCTTAGAACCACAAAAACAACTCAGTACAGAATAGCAATAAAACAAAACAAACGTGCTGACACTTAATTTCATTGTTTCAATATAACAAACAGAAAAATACAAGAAAGAAAATACAAGGGTGTTATCTCTGCCCCTTACTTTGCCGCATAAAACTGATTTCACCAGTATCATTGTGTACTCTTCAGAGTTTCGTCTTATACAGTATAAAATTACAACAATAGCTCTGATTTTTTGCTAGCCTCCACACTCTTAATATTACAGATATCGATGAGTCAGTTCTTCCCACCCAAAAGCCATATTTAACATTTTTCAGCTGTAATGTCTTTGTCTCCAATAAAAAAAAAATCTATGGGGTTAATTTTAATTACAGTAGTCTGAGCTACACATTTTTTTTCCAGTAACAAAAGTGCATCTTTTATTTCGATATCGCTGTCAATAACATTTTGACAACCAGCTAAGTGTAAAAGTGTTATGATATGCTTATTTAAAGACTTATTAAATGTTAGAAAAATACACATCACCATCTTTTTCTAGCTTTACTTTTATTGATTTCAGATATTCTCAGGCCTACCAATGCATATTTCATTGGTGCATAGTTAAAAGGCCTAGCTCCTGGATTTTGCCATAGCAGGGATCTGTAGATATGGATTTTACCCCAAACATAACTTGCTGCTAAATCCTGATATTACGGTGTAACCTGGATATAATTATTGCAATAACATTTTTGAAAAGCTGAACTATAATTTGCCCAGCATGGCCAGATACAGTGGTATATTTTTCATGCATTTTTTCTTTTAATGTCACATTTACTTAAAAGTTACAATTAATGTTTATTGTTCACAAGTAGAACAACTTAAAAAAAAAAGGTGAAAGTAAAAGTAGGACTAAAGCAAGTTTTTTTTCCTATCCATAATTTATTTGTTTAAATTGATTTCTAATGTACATCTTAATTTACTACGGTAGGGATTGAATACTCTAGAAAGTAGCAATTACCTGTCACAGCCCCTCCTTTCATGCAAATGATATCCCTCCCCTCTTCTAGGACTAATTACTGTCTGTGCTGTGCAGCTCTTCCATCCCCGTTTTCACCTCCCTACATAAACATTTATGTAGCAGTCAGTGTAGGGGTCAAGAGGGATACTATTAGTGTCACTTGAGTGATGAGTCTGAGTCAGCTGATGCTGCTAAAATCACATCCAACATGGTGGCACCCAGCAGCAGTTTCAGAACTAATGGATGTCTGAACAAGGGAGGCATTTACAGGTAAATGTCATGCTTAAAATACATTAAATGCATGTATAATACTATGGAAAGATTTTTGTTTAGATAAATGGTTTGGCAACAGGGTCTCTTTAAAGGGTTTGTAAAGGAATTTTTTTTGTTAATCTTAATATCTTCCTTTACCTTAATGCAGTGCTGTTTTCATGTCCTCATTGTTCGTTTTTGCTCTCAAGTTGCTGTAATTCTTCTCTGATCCCCACACTTCCTGGTTGTCTGTTTCCTGATAACCACAGTACTGGGGGCTTTCTCTCTGTGGTCACTAACTTCAAGGAGGTGTGATTACTGTGTGTCTAAAACCCCAGTTTCATTTTCCAAACCATCACTGCCCTGTATGGCTCTGTGGCTCTGTGGTTCTGTATGCTCTGTACAGCAGAGAGGCAGGAAACAACATGCAAAAATGAAACTAGAAACCACAGGTACATTATATAATTAATTTGTAATTGTTTTTAAAAGGAATCAGTTAACTATTATGTCTCTCTATACCCTGTAAACAGTCATTTCAGCATAACATTTTTTTTTATTCACAACTCCTTTAATAATTGACTTACATTTGGGTTGCGCCAAATTCTGGAGAGAAAGACACATTAATTGGACAGCTGTGTCTTGGGCTTTTTAAGGCTGACTTGAACATCGCTCAGGGCCCCACCCCACAGACAGGAGGTCTGTGCTAGGAGTCAGGTGACTCCCAAATCTCTGTGAGAGAAGTCAGAGAGTGGATGCATCTTTGCAGGAGGCAGATGTCATTAAGGCCTGTAGAAAGCGAGGTTTGAGCTTGACTCCAGGAAACTGTTCTGAGGAACAGAAATTGTGCAGCAAGACACTGACAGAAGAAGCTAGGTGTGTGCTTACCGTTGGGAAGCGGGTACTTCTGAGGAGCAGAACTTGGGCCTATGCTACAGGTCTGAAACAGCCGAATGGCAAGAATAAGCTAGGTGTGTGCTTAAAGTGAGTTTTGAAAGATACAGGAATGGTGGAACCCCCCCCCCCCCCCCTGCGAGGGCTGCTATTTGTATTTGTGAACTTTTAAATAAAATTGGGCTACCAGGCCCTTAAAAACTCAGTTCTGAAATGGTGTACTCACTGGAAAACGCATCTATCGCTGGAGTCCAATAACCCCAATCCTACAATATATATATATATATATATATATATATATATATATATATATATATATATATATATATATATATATATATATATTGTGTGTTACTTGAGATAGACATGACCGTTTTGATTTGTGTTACTAACAGAAATTGAGAAATTTTGACATTACTTTTTTTTTTAACCTGTGCACCTCCACAGCATTACCCATCTTGATAATGATGCAATGCTTTTATACCCATTATGAAAGGTCCCTAGGAGTCTTGTTTAATAATGTGGCACAAAGAACATTGGTATATGTCATTGTAAGAGAAGCATCTGTGCACAAGCACAGGCACACCAGTGTGTGTACAAAAAGGGACTTGTTTTTGCGCATGAGCAGGCACGTGCATGTATGGGCGCCAAGTAAGCCTATTTAAACTGAACATTGCCGAGTGGTCTTTCAGCTAGTGCCTGTTTATGTGATCTGTTCCAGCTTCCTGTGTCTTAACCCGGCTTCACCTGAACCTGCTCCTTGACCTCCGCCTGCCTACCTGATCCTGGCTTGTGTTTGACTCCGCTTCTGTCTGATGTTCCTGTACCTTGCTGCCCGTCTGTGTACCAAACCCGGCCTGTGTCCCATCTCTGCCTCTGCCTCTCATCTCGGTACATGCTCTGTCTGGTTGTTGATGACCCCTAGCTTACGTCCCGGCTACGCATCCATCTGCTGACTCAGCGATACAGAGCTCCAGTTCGCAGAGCCTGCCCAGTGCTCTTCAGCCACCTGGTTCCTGCCAAGGCCCAGCCAACGCCATCCATGGCATCGGCCCTAATGCCACTCTGTGTCCTTTACTCCCTGTCATCACTACCAGGGTTGTTGAATAGGAGGTGCAAGAGAAGCCCCCTCTCCAGTTCGATCTCCACCAGGTACGTGACAGTAATTCTGCTACTCATTACAACACAAAATGCTAATTTCCTAGATTATGTGACCCTCTATATACAGGTTTGGTACAGAAAAAAACATGATTGTAATACATTATTTACAAATGTTCAAGCTGATCAAATATGAGTCAATCTATCAATCAAGGTATTCTTTTGAATTCTGGTCTCCCATTATATTTTTTTTTATGGAAAAAAGTTTTCCATAAAAGTTGTCCATTCTGGATGTGGTCCTAAGAAATTGAGGTCACAACTATAATTTCCTTTGAGGGACCATTCACACCAGAACTCAGTACAGGAAACCCATGTCCCATACGTGTTTCCTGCACTGCGTGCAAAATGTACTGGGTGTGTGGTCTGCTGCGGGTGTCAATGTATGCCTAACAACACCCCAAACGCAGTATGGTTTGAAAAGTAGTGCATGCACTATTTTTGGTGTGATCCAGTGCGATTTACTTCATTTGAATGGGCTGAAATACGCATTGCACTAAATCGTACAGGAATCGCACAGGAACGTGGGCCATGTACCTGTGCGATTCCAGTGTAAGAAGACATGAGTGTATTTGTGTAGAAATCAGCATTAATTACACAGTTAAAGCCACATTAAACCTAAAAACAAAAATTTATGAAATTGCAGCTTAGCTTCTTATGCCGCGTACACACGGTCGTTTTTTGTCTTGTAAAAAAACGTTGTTTTTTCTCATGAAAAAAAACGGTTTTTCAAACTTAATTTTAAAAAACTACGTTGCCTACACACCATCGTTTTTTCAAAATGCTCTAGCAAAGCGCGGTTACGTTCAGCACGTAAGGCGGCACTCCATTCAAGCTCGTGTCATAACTTGCTTCTGAGCATGCGCGGGTTTAAAAACGTTGTTTTAAACGTCGTTTTAGCCCACACACGATCATTTTAAATGACACAAAAAACAACATTTTGAAAAACAACATAAAAAATCGAAGCATGTTCGAAATTTTTTTTGCTCGTTTTTCAGAAGACAAAAAACGACGTTTTGCCCACACATGATCATTTTAAATGACTTTTTTAAAACGTTGTTTTATTTCATCACAAAAAACGACCATGTGTAAGCGGCATAAGATGTGGAGGCTGTACTAATTTTCTCATGATCTGGCCAGTAAGTCTTTTATTTTTTAACTTCCTTTAATAGAAAAAGCTATCCAGCAAAAAAATGGAAGTTAGAGTGGGCAAACCATTTAACACTTACAATGGTCAGCTTGTTTTTTATAAAAAAAAAACGATCTCAAAAGAAAAAATAAATAAATTCTGTAATGGCCTAAAAAGTGTTAGCTGGAGTTTGGCTTTAATTTATTTGTCCAATCCATTTAAATCACCTAGTGCATCCAACAGTACCCTCTCTCTATATTAGCAATGCTTCTATCCAAGGGTATCTCTGTTGTTCCTCCTTCAAGAGTGGTGACATCCTTAGACTGAAAGGGGCAGATCCACGTACCTTCGCGCAAGAATCCTCCGGGCGCAGCGTATCTAAGATACACTACGCCGCCGTAACATTTATTTTTTTAGAATCCTCAAAGAATTTGCGCCGTAAGTTACGGTGGCGTAGTGTATCTTTGGCGGCGTAATGGCGCGCCATTCAAATCTCTGTGATGGGGGCGTGTTTTATGTAAATACGTCATGACCCGACATAAACGACTTTTTTTTTTAACTGCGCATGCGCCGTCCGTGGGGGTATCCCAGTGCGCATGTTCGAAATTAACCCAGAACAAGCCAATGCTTCCGACGGTGACATCATTCTACGCAAATCCCTATTCGCAAAACGACTTACGCAAACAACGTAAAAATTTCAAATTTCTACGCGGGAACGACGGCCATACTTAACATTGAGTACGCCTCATAACAGTAGCTTTAACTATACGCCGGAAAAAGCCAAACGCAAACGACTTAAAAAAATGCGCAGGCCGGACGTACGTTCGTGGATCGCCGTAACTAGCTAATTTGCATACTCGACGCGGAATTCGACGGAAACGCCACCTAGCGGCCGCCGAAAAATTGCATCTTAGATCTGACAATGTACTAAGATGTACGCTTGTCGGATCGACCCGAGATGCCGTCGTATCTTGTTTTGAAGATACAAAACAAAGATACGACGCGGGAAATTTAAAATTACGCCGGCGTATCAATAGATACGCCGGCATAATTCTTTTGTGGATCTGCCCCAAAGTGTGTTACTGGCTGGATCACCAGGAAAAAAAGCCTAAAAAAATAAGAGAACAAATGTAGCCACCACATCTAAGAATTGGTAAGCTGTAATATAATATTTTTGTTGTTGACTTTACTGTTTAAAGACAGTAGTCAAAGTAGGCAGCCAACAAACAAAGAGAAACAAAAGAAAGGATGAAGTAAAAACCAGCGTAACAGTTCCGTATACAAAAGAAACTAGCAAACCTACAAGGACCAAGAATTACAAGGTTTAAACGTTTTTTTTTTTAACCTAAAAAAAAAAACCTTTTTTAAATGTATTAGTAGCCTTTATTGTACAGCTAATCATGCTAATAATCTTTAATTTCATTACAAAAAAGTAATCAGGATGTCATAAAGATGATGATATAAATTATTTTCTAACGCAATACATCTTCCCTGAACACGTGATTACTAAACCATCAATGAATCCCCAAACATTTACAAATACAATTAAAATACAAAATTAAATTACCGGTCGAAGTACTTTTTTTTTAATATGCTAGCCCCTTTCATTTAACCTTAGGAAGCTTGTGTTTTCAGAACCTCAGCATCTGGATGTAATTACATAAACGTTAATACAAGATAGGTAGTTGTGAAGTACAAACTTAAAATGAAAGTTGCATTTGCATCTATATTCATGCACAAAATTAATTTGGATCTTCAGGGAACTGATACATATTCATGGAGAGCTCCTGGAACCATTTCACGGTGACATAGTCTGTATAGCTTTGCATAGCAATGTCTTTAAGGATTTCCTTCAAATTGAAAAATTGAGGAAGAAAATGCATTTTTCATTTGCAAACTTCCACTTGATAAAGCAAATTAAATATTGATTTTGGGACAGAAATAAGTACAGATTTTTTTAAATATTTACATTTTAGAGAGAAGACCGTGTTTGGATGCATATCGAGATTCCCAGGTAGTCCTATAAAACTATCAATGCTAGCTGAAGGTTTCCTTGTTACAGGGCTGAGACATTTCACATTTACACATCAACAACATCATAAACTAAGTATGTTGGTGATTTCAAGTTAAACCTTTCAAAAAATGATGGGTGTGGCCATTCATGCTGGGGTTGGTTTACAAAAAGGAGTAGAGGATTTCCACCTGGCAAAGTAAACACTGACTCATCTCACTGAATTGCGTGATTCTATGTTCACTAGAAGTGTAAAAAAATGGTTTCCTAAAACTACAATTTTTATTTACAGTTTCACCTTATTTACTCAGGGAAGATTCACTTTTCAGTGTGAAAATTTGTTTTCTAAAATTACATTTTTTTTTCTAATTTAGTGACTTAACCTCTGTGAGTCAAGGGGAAAGTATACAGCTTGAGAGCTTTAGAGGGTAGCTGCAATTAGAGGCTACTCCCGCACATGTTTTCTTGCAACAAATCCCCTTTAGCAAAAAAGAAAGGGCAAAAGGACAAACAATTAACTATAACAAATAAGGTTCAAGAAGAAGGAAATTAGAATAGTATATTCTTGAATGCATATAACGGTTGTATAAAGTTTCAATGCAATTCTTTATTGTACAACAGATGCTAAAAGGTCAATATAAATATCTATACTCACACACATACTGTTTATAACTATAAGTAGGTTCAGAATGGTGGTACTTAGTGCATAGCAGTATTCTGATTAGAATGTATAGTTAAAATTATATACCCATAAACAGAAACAAGTAGTCTTATCCATCAAAATATGCGTGGCTGATTTCACTGCTCCACCCTATTTAAAATGTTACAGATAATGATGTGCTATCAAATTTGAAAAGCACTCAGGAAGGTTATGTACTAGTTTGTTTACAATGTTAACATACAAGTCCAGTTTAGATAAATACGTTTTTGAGTTTAGGAACAAAAAAGTTGAGTTTTCATTATAGAGCTAGAGACAACCACACCACCCGTAGTTGCAGATCTAGGGAGGGTGAATGTCTGAAGCCTGGTACACACGCTCGGTTTTCTGGGCAAGAACTAGCAAGAAAACTGCTGGCAGAGCTTTCTTGCCGAGTAAACCGAGCGTGTGTACGAGGCTTTCAGGTTTCTCATCTGGAAATCTGGCCAGAATCTGCTCTTTATTTTCTCATCGAGATTCTTGTATACTTACTTGTTGCTGTGGAAACCCGCGCATGCTCGAAATGACTTTGACGCATGCGCAGTAGCTTCCATGTAATAGGTAGGGTGAAGCAAGATGACGGCGACGACATTGAATGTGATGAGCGCATGCTCGTCGTACGTGATGACGTCACCGCGTTCTTGCCTTTCAAGAGAACCACGGTTCTTTTGAAAGGTCTGTGTGTACACTCGGGCGGCAAGAGATTCTTGCCAAGAATCTCGTCGGGAAAAATTACGTTTTTTTCCTGATGAGATTCTTGCCCATGTGTACGAGGCCTCATTTAACATTTTCTGAGTTGCTCCTGTTCCCCAGGTGACAAAGTACGTATAGCACTTTGCCCCATCTTTCTAGGTGATGCAGATCCTGAGATAGTCTGGTTGACAGCAGCTGCCCCTCTCTACCCACCAGTGTTTTGACCATGCAAATATCTAAAAGATGAATATTAAATGAGTAGTGATTGTCTCAGAGACAAGCGCTGTCACTAGGTATGCAGGAGGAGGTGGGCATGTTAGCTCAAAGCAGAGTGCTCCACACACATGTGCCATCAGTATTATGTGGTGTCAGAACAAGGCTCCTGATTGCCTAATGCAAAACACTGATACCAGCATAGGGTTTTTTTACTAACATAGTAAGTTATTTCTCAAAATGAATCTGTACATACATAAAGATGCAAGAGCTGTATTTATGAATTGTGGAAAAGCAATACTGCAGCACTCTAGTGCCCAAATAACACATGTAATTGAACTTTAGTAATCCATAAAGTAAAAAAGTGAAAAAAGGGAAATATTTAAAGTGATCAATCAAAGCCCAGAAAGAATAGAAAACATCAATTTCATTGAACACACAGCCGTGATGGACACAAGAGACTCTAAGCCAGATGACACCCTTCGCTCTCTACCGGATGGAGTGTGACCCCCTAATAAGAGTGGTCAACATGCGCTCTTATTACAAAGCCAAGTCAGCATCTCTGGTAGGCAGGGAGGATCCTCTCAAAATGGCAACCAAAACAGCTTCAGCAACCAGTTGTTTATTGTGTCCTCTTTGACCAGCATGAACTGATCTAGGAACTGTTGATTATTCCTGTTTGGAGGGATTACAGGGAGAAGTAGCTTTAGAATGGTCTCCAGTGGCTCACTGGCTCAGTCAGCAGCTTTTCAACAGAAGTAATTACCCCACAGGGGCAATGGCAATGACTCCTGCTCAATCATTGGCATGCCTACAAGTTGGGCTTCTATCAGGGGAGGGCGTTAGGAGCTGAATGCTATAACTAAAAGAGGGGTTTTCTTCATAAAACACTTGTGGTTGATTGCACAGAAAATGGATTGTAATTATACATTAATGTCCTGACTAGTATTTATTTTTTTATTTATGATTTTAAGAAACTATAGTCATCAGGGAAAAATTTCTTAAAGTACCAACATCCCTGTATGAAGAGTTACAATATAAATTAAAATACATCCAAAATATAGCAATAAACGGCAACAGAAGTTTGATTAGGAGATTATTATATACCTGGAATAATATTCAGCATTTATAAAAAAAACTACCACAGTTTTTATAATTGATCTTATTAGGGTTGTCCTGATACCACTTTTTTAAGACCGAGTACAAGTACCGATACTTTTTTCCAAGTACCCGCCGATACCGAATACCGATACTTTTTTTTCAATGTCATGTGGCAGTTTGACAGATGGGGACTGATAGGTGGCACTGACAGGTGGCTGGCACTGATAGGCGGCACTTATGGACACTGACTGGTGCTGATGGGAACTAATAGGTGGCACTGATAGGTGTCTGGCACTGATTGGTGGCACTGATTGCACTGACAGGTGGCTGGCACTGAAATGCTGCGAAAAATTACACTGAATTTATAAAAAATATATATATGCTGCAATGCCCATCTTAGTACACCCTGCACTCGGCTGCAGTAAGCAGCAGCAGACATCTTGTTACACCCAGCCCATATAGCTCCAATGGAAAAAGTCAGATGGAATTTATTCATCGGATACTGTGTGTATCCCCCATTGGACTTAGAAAGAGAACATGCTCTCTTTTTTTCTGATGGAAAAAAATGATATCGGAAATTTCGTTCGTCTGTATGGAATTTCATCGGAGACAAAAACATGCATGCTTGGAAACAATTTGACGCATGCTCGGAAGCATTGAACTTCATTATTCTAGGCTCGTCGTAGTGTTGTACGTCACCGTGTTTTCGATGGTCGGAATTTGGTGTGTCCGTGTCTATGCAAGACAGCTTGAGCGGAATTCCGTCTGAAAAACCCGTTAGAGTTTATTTTGATGGGAAATCCGATCGTGTGTACGGGGCATAATACTACATGTAGTACCTAAAAAGTCCCATTTAGGATCAAACTTGTAAAAATCTGTATTTATGAACTACTTTCCCAACAGAAGTGTTTACCACACAGAGGCTGTGGCAATGAACTCTCCCCCTGCTCAACAACTGAAAATCACAAAAATTGGACTTCTATCAGGAAAAGGGGCTTAGGGCCTGGAATACTGATGATGTTTTTTTTTCATATTGAAATTGTGGTTCATTGCACAAAGTAAAGGTAATTATACATTAATGTACTGACCATTATTATTATTTTTTTAGTGCTTCTTTAAAACATACATGGTAATTGTAATCAGCTTGAGGAAGAAACATGCGTACTGTAATGTTGAAACCAGGTCACTGTGCTAGGAGCACAAAGCCAGAAACCCATTTCTATACTTTTTATTAATATTGCAGAAATGATTGCCTGTAAACTCTACCTTAGATCTCTTTTGAGGTCCCCTATATAGTCCTCAAAGTGAAATGCAAAGTTATTTATGAAAAATCTTGTTACAAGTACTTACAATTTTAAATAATAAGCACATATGCTCATGACAGTGTATTGTACCTGTGTTTTCAGTGGCATTGACTTTAGGTAAATAAGACTTCAAGCTCTAAATATTTGCTTAGGACTTGCTAGGACCTACTATCTAACAGCAACCATAAACTTTCTGCCAAAATAAATCAGGGTTATACAATATGTATCTGCTCTACCAGGATAGAACACTTTATATAAGGCATCTAAATCACTTCTAGTCCACATGACTTACTATGTTCAGCTTGAAAAGGAACGTTTTACACACTCAGCCACTTCTAGGAAGGGTTGATTTTATGTTTCATAAAGTATTTTGCAGGAGCATCTATAGTTTTATCATTCTACAAATCAAAGCTCTGGTTCAACTATCCAGTGATGTCCTTAATAATTTGACCATACTATAACAATAATGTATAAAGAACGCATAGAATATATAAAAGGCTTAGCAATGAATTTTCTCTACTTAGGCTTACTGTCATTAGATTATGGTAGTGCTCAAAATACGAGCACTGAGACTTTGTTCTATGTATATCTTCAATATTTAGTTTTGTACAGAGTGGAAAAGTTAAAACTTCTCTTAAGGAGTAAGTGCTGTCTGTGTCCACATTGGGCTGATTTTGCACTACATCATGTCAAAGGGACAAGAAATGTACATTACTCTAATAAAGACACAAGCAAGAAATCAATTTTTTTTTAGTAAACTTAAATCATTTGTCAGTTTTTTTTATTCCAAAATAAACACCACTCACGATATCTGAAAGTGGTCTAAGTGGCTCACATATTGTATTGGGTCTCTCTGAAGCTTTGACAAATGTATTTTATTTATCGTATGTCTTTGCTTTATATGTTTATTTATTTTTTATAACTAACTGATATTCTGATTTATATTTTGTGTTAGAGCTGGGTTACTCTTTGGTGGTCCCAAACAATCCCCTGAGGAAGCCATCACAGGCGAAACATGTTGGGATACAATATCAAATTGTGACTTTCTTTTTATTGGGATACCAGCGACCCATTTATGCAATTTGTATATGCTATTGAACTCTTTATTTTTAAACTGAGCCCTTTGTTAATTTCTCTGTATTAATAAAGAAACTATTTTATATAACTTTTTTATGTACCAATTATTTGAAAGCACCGCTACAATCCCAATCCTATTCTTTCAGTGTGACGGTATTAGAATGATATCCCCGTCAAACATTCCCTTTTTCCATAAGAACATCACCCAATATTCCACGAGGAGGAATATTCCTGGGATCGCCCAATAAGCCACACATGAGTCAGAGCTTACTGCTGGAACAAGACAGACTTTAATGGTACAACACACAGCTTATATGTAATTTACAAAACTGTTACAATGACAATCTCCACCCCCTCACACAGTGGGGGCTCCCATACAGATGATAGGCAGACACTTCGACCCTGAAAACATTTCTTTAGATAATGACATCAGTGAAGGTAATTACTAGTTGTAACAGAATACATTATCTAGACAGCCTGGCCCCGCATATAGAAGAGATAATTACCACAATGAAGCAATCAGAATAATTAACATGAGCCACTTCTAATCACAGTAAACAGTAAACACAGGTCTCCTTCACACACACAATAGATCAATTACCCTTTGAACTAGGGAGCTGGCTGAAGAAGGGTCATTAACATCTCAACAGCCTGTTAGCAGAGGAGTGAGTCCCACCTGAAATCACCTTCCCTCTAACACACACAGCATTAAACTGGCAGGGAGAATTACACTGAAGCATATCCTTCACATTCAGTATTACCACTTACAGCATCCAACCAACGCCATTCACACATTGGTTGCCAAGGCTACAACAAAATCATCCAAGCTCCTTACACCTGCTTTTTTTGGGGTTTTATTTTCTTACTTTTGATGTTCAAAGTATCTTTACTGATTCAGACAAACAGAACAGGACTTGGGCTTAATTGTAGAGAGGAGCCTTATCTTGACATGTATGTCTGGGAATATTGGTGGGCTCTTAAAATATGCTTGTCTGGATCAATAAAGATTCTTTGAATGCCAAAATGCAGAGTGCAGCTATCAGTGTTGCCAACCTACCAGATTGCAATTTACTGACAAGACACCCAAAATTTATTGGCACAGACAAGTTTTTACTGGAGTTTCCAAAAGTTACAAAATCACAGTTTTAAGTGTACATTTCAGTATTTAGGCTACAGACAAGTACAATATGCAATCAGGAATATGATTTAAGGTAGATATTATGGCAAAAAACATATTTCTTGTTTCATTTTTAATACAGTAAGTAAGTAGCTCAGATACAGTACTCCACAGGGCAAGATATTAGAATGGGCAAGCACACACTGACAGCTGTGTACAGCAGCAGCACAGATGATGAAGACACCTCCCCGACATGGCACATCCCCCTCTGAATCATAATGACAGTCTCTTTCTATGCCAGGTCCACTCCAGTCCAAACATCACTGACAGTCCCGCTCCCGGCTTGACTTACTTCCATCCCACTGACCCGAACACGAGGCGCTGGTCATGCTACTCAGCTGCCTTGCACCATGGCATCACACAACACGCCCAGGCACTGCCTCCACCAGACCGCCCCCCGTCTGTGCCATCCAAAAACACTGTAGCAGGCACTGTAGTAGGCAACCTTTTCCTGTCCCTGGCATTTACTGGGAGGAGAAAAGTGCCCATTCTTTATTGGTTGCCATAGGGCAGCAGCATGACGTCAGCACTAGTGTCTCCTTACCAAAGTCTGATTCCAGGTCGCCAGTGGCATTGAATGTAAGGATTGATGTTTTTATATACTTTGGCTTTCAACAACTTGCCGACCAGGCCATAGCTGAATGATGGCTACAGCGCGGTCAGATAATTTTGGGAGGGCGTGCAATGATACTCAAATACCACCAAAAGAAAGCTCTATTTGTATGAAAAAAAAGTCAAACAAAATAATATGGGTACAGCTTTGCATGACTGAGTAATTTTCATTCAAAGCGTGACAGCACTGAAAGCTGAAAATTGGTCTGGGCAGGAAGGGGGTTTAGGTGCCCAGTGAGCAAGTGAATAAGATTGTTGCAACCGCAATAAAAAGATTTTACACTATGAGGACTTTATTTGGCTCCTGTTGAGCTTTATTTATCTTAGCTGTATCCTGATGCGGTTGACGCTGGATAACCCATACACATTGGTTGCTTGATACTTATTGGATGCGGCTTTGCTGCTGTAATGGCAGCCATTATTGCTGGGGAGAGTACATTTTACTGGGGTGTGGTGGCAGATTCTGGAGCACTTCATTGGACCACTTTTCTACACTTCAGGATTCACCTATTGATGTTACTGCATATCAACACAATGGATTTTGCTGTCACAAGTTGCCCTTGTTTTGGTGCACATGAACTTCTATTTTTGTTCTGCTGAAAGGACATTTCTTTTCATAATTTTTGTTATTTATATGAATAATTTTCTTTTACTTTATAACACTGTTTATTTGTTGGCGCCACACATTCTATGATTATTGTTTTTAAGTTGGCTATATTGCTTATCTGTGTCAGTGGCCATTCCATTTCACCACAGCGCAGAGATATATTTGTTTGCAATTGTGGAAATATATTCCCACACAAACCCTTTACTGTATTTTGTTCTGTTGTTATAACACCAATCTAATATTGCGCTCTAAGTCCTATATGACCTGGGCCGCAGCCTACTTCTCCCTGCACGGTGCCTTGATCGGCTCTGTTTAGGCGACACATGTCACAGATGCGCTCTTTTTTAAATATTTTCAAGAAAAAATATTTGAACAAGAAAAATAAAGATTTGGTAGATTAAGTATATTAAGACATTTAAGTATTCAGCAGAAATACATTTATAAAGAGTACAGTATAGTTATTGTGACTGATTAACCACTTCCCGCCCGGTCAATAGCATATTGACATCCTGGAAGTGGTTCTGTTATCTTGACTGGACATCTATTGACAACGGCAACAGCAAAGACGCGCAGCGAGGTGAGCGTGAGGGTGGTGTGTCAGTCTGACAACCTGCATCTCTGATTGTGATAAGAAGCCTCTGTCAGAGGCTTCTTACCACGTGATCAGCTGTGACCAATCACAGCTAATCATCGCTTGAACAGGAAGTGCCGGTAAACAGCATTTCCTGTTCCGCGCTGACAGTGTTGATTGGTGAGACAGTCCCCTATAAAGTCTGATGGTGCCCATCAAAGTGCCAATCAGTGATCATATCAGTGCTAATGAGTGCCCACCACAGTGCCAGTCAGTGCCCATCACAGTGCCAATCAGTGCCCAGCTGTCAAACCTGTCAGTAACTCATCATCAGTGCTGCCCATCAGTGCCACCTGTCAGTGCCAAACAGTACCACCTATCAGTGTCAATCAGTGCCACCTGTCAGTGCCCATCACAGCCGCCTGTCAGTGCCCATCAATGCCACCTATCAGTGCCCATCAGTGCTGCCTATCAGTGCCCATCAGTGCTGCATATCAGTGCCGCCTATTGGTGCCCATCAGTGCTGCATATCAGTGCCACCTATCAGTGCCCATCAATTCTACATATCAGTTCCTTCTTCATCAGTGCCCATCATGCCACTTTATCAGTGCCAACTCATCAGTGCCCATCAGTGCAGACTCATCAGTGGCCGTCAGTGAAGGGGAAAACAACACTTTTTTTTTTTACAGAAACAAAGAAAACTTTTTTTTTTCAAAAGTCTTGGTCTTTTTTAGTTTGTTTACCAAAAAATAAAAACCCCAGTGGTGATCAAATACCACCAAAAGAAAGCTCTATTTGTGGGAAGAAAATGGTACAGTGTTGCATGACCGCACAATTGTCATTCAAAATGCGACAACGCTGAAAGCTTAAAATTGTCCTGGGCAGGAATGGCCGAAAGTGCCTGGTATTGAAGTGGTTAAGAACAAGAAGTAAACAGAAAAGATACTGTATAATTCTCTAAAATCACAAAAGCTTAGAAGGATCAGTATGGCATGCTTGCCTGGGTATGTGGATGTATGCATTATTTAATGTTCCCTTTTGCAGTATGAACACGTAGCTAGAAGGCTGCTACAGGTATATGCATCACATCTATGTGCCTGCTCTTTTTACGCACAGCAGTCTATATATATATATATATATATATATATATTTTTTTTTATTTTTTTTTACGTAAATATATTGTATTTGCTATCACATTTTACATATCACTATTTTAATCAGGTTAATCATGATATTGGCTGCTGTGAGTAGCACCAGCATTTCTCCTGCATGTTAATTTTAGTGCATGCTACAGTGTGCCAACATTGTGCCCCGCAAGCAATGTAATCTGTAGAGCTAACAGCTATGCGGAAACAATGCTAGTCACTGGAGATTCAAAGCAATGTGTGTGATGTTTTTACAAAACAACTTAATGTGTTTTTAATGTCACTCATTAACATTCAGAGACTGCTGTTGAATCAACATCGAATGTTCCTTGATCTTGGCACATTTAATACCTAATAACAGAACATTTCTGACAAATTTTTACTTTATTAAATACCAATATGAGCATCATTATCCAATAAAGAGGGATTCATAAAAGCTCATAGTTTCAGTGCAGTGAAATGTAGTAACCTGTAGCAAACCATCAGTATCGTGTCCTAGTCTGATTTTAGAGTAAGTCAATTTTAATTGATTGCTATCAGTTTCTGTGTTTAAGAATTAGAACATATTATTATTGGAATTGGTAATAATCTATATTTTTAACCTATTTATGACTGGTAAATGCTTTAATGCTCAGCCACTGCATACTTGATATGTGTTGCTGTGTATTTCTTGGGGCATGCTCCTTTGGTACCCCCCTCAACTGTGACTGAGCTGTCTTTGACAGACAATTGGGAGCTGGTAGGATGGGCTCCCGATGATATCAGCACTGTGCAGCCAATCACAGTGGAGAAAGATCAGAAGCCCCTACTACCTGCCTTGGGCATCAGAACCTTTTTAAAGCCAAGCCCGCAGTTAGCACAGTAATGGGCAAGTATAGGGTAAGGTGATAGTGGCCCTGATAAGGGCAGATCTTCCCCTGAGTCTCTCGGGAGTTGAGACAAATTGCTGAGTTCCAGATTATCTGGACAACTTACTAGTAATTTTAATCATACAGAGCCTGGAAATCTGCTATACTCCCCTTGCTTTATATATTGGGCCTCAGAGTCACCACTTGTGGCCTGTCTGGAATGTTTCTAGAACTGGAGCACTACCTACTTGCTTGCAATGAAAGCATTCAATACCCAATGTGCCACATAATGTGGGGTAGGGCAACTTGAGGTGTGCCCACCAGATTTTAGTTTAATAGACAATAACGCATGATTGTGATGCATAAGTTAAGTTGACTACTGTGTGACTGGAAGCTAATGACATGACATTCTTTCTTTCTAATTTCACCATCTAGGAAGTTCTAAAGTACTACTTTTGGCAAGGAATACATTTTGTATTTCTTTATATTATTATTTAGTCTATTTATTATTTTAAAGAAGAAATACACTTTAGGCGTACTTACCCTAAGAGACTATTAACATCATTTGAGTTTTAGTATGGCACATTACATGCACTGGTGTGCTGAAGTGCCATTCACTTTTAATGGCACCCCAATGCATCACCATGGCTGCTGCCATGCACCTCTGTGTGATGCAATGTCCTATGCACCATTTTATGCTGCCTAACAAAGTGAATACATTGTGTTCTGGTGTAAATTTGCTCTTCCCCAAGGTGAATGAAAAGCCATATACCCACCTGCCACTGTTTTACCAAGATCTTCACTTTTTTGGTGCCACACACTTACCTGTCATGTCACCCAGAATAATTTGGAGTGACATCCTGGGATCAGCCAACTATTTTTCCTGGCTTCCAGTGCTCTACTGACTTGACACATGCGTGCACTACTTGTGTTTCTGGAATGTTTTTGTCAAACAGTTTATATGAAAAAAACATGTCCTTTATTCAAAATATGCCCACCCCATATTTTAATTATCTACACTTATTAATTCCCATATCATCTTGGTAAACTTTTATCTTGCTGGACATCTCTCATCTCTTTACCTCAGCCCCCTCTACAACATATTTTTCCATCTCAGCTGACAGGGATGTCAAGACCTGTCAGGTATTAAGGACCTGTTCCCCTGTGATGGTGCTTAGGTCCAGAAGCTGGTTTATAAGGCCAAGAACTGTCACAGAGAAACAAGTAGATTAACCACTTAGTCACCGCCCTATAGACGAAAGACGTCTACAAAGCGGTTCCTTTACTCTGGGAGAACGTCCATGGATGTCCTCCCAAAAACACGCTCCCACGCGCCCCCTGGGGCGCGCACATGGGAATGTCCATGACCGCCGGGTCCGGTGGACCCGGCGCATCACGGATCACGGTAAATCGCCGCTGATATCGGCTGTTTACCACGTGATCGCTCCGTCCAATGACGGAGCGATCACTTGTAAACAAACCGGCGTCATGTGATGACGCCGGTTCCTCCCTCCCCTCTCTGTAACGAACGGTACAGTGTGAGAGGAGACGGGAGAGAGCGGATGCAGCATGAGTGCTGTGGGCTGGATCTGTGACAAATGCAGTCACAGATCCAGCAATCCATCCCTGCTCAGCCATCCCTTCCCCATAACAATACTGTGCAATACTCTGCAATACCCCACAATACTCTGCAATACCCCACACTACACTGCAATACCCCACAATACTCTGCAATACCCCACAATACCCTGCAACGTCGCCTATGGGGATTTTTAAGTAGCAAAGTTTGGCGCCATTCCACGAGCGTGTGCAATTTTTAAGGGTGACATGTTGGGTATCTATTTCCTCGGCGTAACTTCATCTTTCACATTATGCAAAAGCATGAAGAAAAAATACTAAATTTGCTAAATTTTATAACAGAAACAAAGAAAAATTTGTTTTCTTTTTTCTCTTATAGCGCAAAAAATAAAAAACCCAATGGTGATTAAATACCACCAAAAGAAAGCTCTATTTGTGTGAAAAAAAGGACGAAAATTTCATTTGGGTACAATGTTGTATGACTAAGTAATTGTCATTCAAATTGTGAGAGCACCGAAAGCTGAAAATTGGTCTGGTTATTAAGTGGGTTTACGTGCCTGGTGGTCAAGTGGTTAAAGGGATTGCATGTAGAATGAGTACATGGTGTGACAAGTTGTGGAATTTGTAGCTCATTGGTAGCACCAGACTGTGAGTTTACTTCACGGCAGAAGTATGTTTCAGGGCTTTTTTTGCCTACTTTTATTTAAAACAGCAAAAGAATTACAAAAGTTCACATGCATATCTTCCCACGCAGGGGGTTCTCACCATCAATGTGATAAACAAACAATATTCAGCCTTGTGGCTTATTTTTGCTTCACTGCTCGGGCCTCCTGCCTTGGCCCTCCAGACGGTCAAACACACCATCACAGGGCTCTTGCACATAATGCTGTACCTTTGTCAGCTCTGACTGTTTCTCCTGCAGCTCTCAGCTGCTACATCCTCACCGGCGCAGGCCTTTGTCTGTCCTGACCCGGACAGTACAGTGTGATGTGCCCCTCACAGCTCCATTCACACACTTCCCCTTTCGGGAGGGTGGGGTCACTCAACTCTAATTCTGGCTTTAACACATACCCAGCACATAGCTGCACCATTAGTGTGCATGTTTCCTAGAAAATCTGGCCCAGGCCGCCATTTCAACCAGTGGCACAGGCTCAACCTGCTACAATGGGTTTTTGGGGCTACCATTTCTAGAGACACTGTTACCTTGCCCTGCATGTGCAAGGTGCCAGTCATTCTTTAAAGGTTACAACTATTTTACTTTAAAGAAAAGAGATAATATTAAACACTTGGTAGCATTCTTAAGACCAAATATAGTTTAGATCAATTAATAAAAAAAAAAATGTATGTTTCAATAAGTTTTTATTGATTTTTTTTGTAAATATAACAACAGAAAGGGTACATTCAACAATTGCTGCTGTGTAATAAGGAGCATGTAAAGTAACATACTTCTACAGACTTCATAACAAACCGTGTATTAGGCGCCATATAGGAGGTCCTGTCTCCCCCCTAAGCACCCCATCTGGGATCAAACTATGCCTTCTGAGGAAGGAGAAAGCACACCCCCCTCAAGCATTCCAAAAGCATTGTGTATAATCTAAATAGCACAACATAAAACGTGGGACCTTTAAGATTCAGTGGGTTAAAATAATAAAATTGGGGGGTCCGGAAAACCACAATTTTACTGACAACTGTATATAGCCTCCATAGAAATGACAGTTGTACCAAAACATTTGTACCTGTAGTAAATCCTACTTTTCTTGTTGGTGTTACCAGATGACTTATCTATATAAATTTAACTCCTTATTCCAATTCAGGAACCAGAAAAACAAAAACAAACATTGGGCTAATTTACTAAAGAAGGTGAGAATCTTCATACAAATATTGTGTTTTACTTATCCAGTCATTTGTAGATGAAACAAGTAAACCGGAATTTGCTTTTCACATTGGCAGGATAAATTAAACATTTGCACAATATTCTCTATTAAAACCGCCTTATAGTTCTTAGGAGTTAATACATTAATAATAACATTTTAATTTAACATTTAAGATTAGACATTTGTGTGTTTTTTTTTGTTTGTTTTTTAGGCCATTAGTAAAGATACATGACTATTTATTATAAATAATTCATGCAGTATATATGCTTTTTGTTTGATCATTGATTTCAAGTCCATTTAGACCTCCATGCACTTTACAACACATTTTGATGTAGGTCTTGGCATGTTGCATTAATGCAGCATATTCATATTAAATATGTCCCCAAAACTGCTTTTTTAATGCAGCTCACTACAACTACAATAAGTATAAATGCCACCACAATGCATTGCACCTTGCTTGACGTACTAACATGCATTGAGGTAGTGCGTGTGTTTCAATAAGTGCTATCACAATACAATGGTGATTATTATTATTTTGATGATTTTCTTTCTGGAAGATTTACTGTATTTATTGGCGTATAACACTCACTTTTTTACCCTGAAAATAGAGGGTAAACTGTGCCTGTGTGTTATACGCAGGGGGCTGTGGAAATTTTTTTTCCTAAAACTTCCCTCTTAAAGTTAGGGTGCGTGTTATACGCCTGTGCGTGTTATACGACGATAAATACAGTATATCTGTTATTAAAGTGGAAGCAGATACTTACAGGTTTGGTTCATTGGCAATGAATACCTAAAAGACAGTGTGTCAGCAGCCTATACACAGTTCAGGCAGATCCAATTTTGACTTGTCTGGACAATGTATGTGAGGAAGCTGCTGGAGGTAACAGTCATATTTTGTCAGTTGGTGCAAGTGCAATGACACATACAGGAGCAATTAGCTTTGCGCTCCTGTCAAGCAATGTCAGGGGGTTCTAGCCAGATGTGAAAAGGCTGTAAAGGGAAAAAGAAAGTGAAGAGAGGAACTGAATTATTGGACTTGCTGTTACACAAGAGAGAACCGTGACCAGCTGTGATCTTTGTCCTACATACAAAACAGCTTTGACTACTAGACCTCAAATTTCTTGAATAGACTATGGCGCCCAAGGGAACAAGAACTATTTACTCAAAACAACAAAAGAAACTGCTTCATGAGGCTGCTATGGCCACCTCATGGCCTAATAGGCATATCGATTGATTTACTAAAGGCAAAAAGACTGTAACTTTGGAAATTGCAGTTGCTTTAGAGCTTAATAAATGAGCAGAAGCTCTGCTGACTTCCATCATCCAATCATGTGCAAGGAAAAATGCATTTTTTTTTACTTGCATGTGATTGGGTACTCTTTGCAAAGTGAAGCCTTACCTCATTTACTAAGCTCTGGAGCAACTGCACTTGCAGAGGGCAACTGCAATTTCCAAAGTCTTTTCACCTTTAGTAAATCAACCCCGTAGAGAGGAGAAAGCATCAGAAACGTACACTTTATTCTATACATACACATATATTAAAAATGTGTAAGAATTAAAATACTGGTCTCAGTCAGTTGAAGGCAGTAAAGAGATGCTCAATTTGCCTAATCGGTCTGTACATAGAGGGCAAGACTTAAGTAAGCCATACACTATCCAATTTCTTTTCTTCAGCTATGGGTTGAAGGAAATAAAAAATAGCTTGATTCCTCAATCAACAGTCAGTGGTGATGGGGGAATTCCTCTAGCTATACTATTGTATTCTGACTGTGGGAGGCATGATCACTGCCAGCAGAAAAAAACCCTGGCAGGCTGTTTGCACTGAAGTTGATCAATGGTCAACCAGCCTGCCTATAGACGGATCAACATTTAACCAAATTACAATTCATATATGGCTGGCCTTAAGCTGGCTATATGCTATGCATAAAATCTATTGATAAGGTGACCCTGTTACCCCCCCCCCCCCCAACATCATACAGTTAAAAAATGGAAGGAACCAGATAGAAATGTTTTATTCCAACAGCAGCCAAATCCAATCAGATTCAGCCACTGTTCAGTTATTCTGAGAGCCATTCCCAGTTTTTATGCAAGTGCTTTTTTCAGTGCTTGTCGTGTTGTTGAACACGCGTTTTTACCGTGATTTTGCAGCGATTTGCGGTATGATGGACCGTTTTCATCAGACGAACCGATCGTGTGTGGGCCCCATCAGTTTTTTTCCCATCGGTGAAAAAACGTAGAACCTGTTTTAAAATTATCTGATGGTTACAAAACTGATTGAAAAAAACGATCGTCTGTGGGGAAATCCATTGGTTAAAAATCAACGCATGCTCAGAATCAAGTCGACGCATGCTCGGAAGCATTGAACTTCATTTTTCTCTGCATGTCGTTGTGTTTTACGTCACCGCGTTCTGACACGATCGTTTTTTTAACTGATGGTGTGTAGGCAAGACTGATGAAAGTCAGCTTCATCGGATATCTGATGAAAAAATCCATCAGACCGTTTTCATCTGATGAACCAATCGTGTGTACGTGGCATTAGATCCTAGCAGACCATTGCAAGATAGTAGGTGGTGAAGTTTGTTTCCACATCATTGGGATTCAAGCCTTGGTAGCTCCAAGAAGGTATTTAAGCAATGCATTTTTTGCACTCTTTAATTGGAAGTGGGGTATCATGGAACAAGTATTCATCAGGATTCCTATTGAGAGACACACCTGTCACAATCGTGACCATTTATTCGGCAGACGTCCACAATTCTTGTAGTTTAGAGCACTCCCAAAGATGAATAGGAGGGATCCTCCTTGTAGTCTTGCAGAATCAACTGAAAATATAATTCTGTATATAATATATAATATATATAATATCATTTACATCTAAATAACAGTACACCAACAATCCTATTCCCCAAAGTCATAAAAGATTTATCCTAGAATAGCCAACTGAAAAGAACAGAAGTACTCAAGTAAATGACCATCTCAATTATTCATTTAATTAAGTGACTGTGTAGTTAAACACAGTTTAATTTATTTGATTTTTAAAGTAAGCAAATGCGATAAAAGGACTTCTCTTGCAGAAGATAAACTTCTCAAATTTACAAGCAAGTGATTTGGTTAGAAGATCTGCCTACTGTATATCTAATTTCACTAATAAGTTAGCAGAAAAAAGAGCCATCTAAATTATCAATAGCGCCCTCTTATGACTGAATATTCCCATCCACTCTATCAAGATTATAAATTTGAGCATGCAGTGTTTGCTTCTGTCCTGCCCTGATTGGGGCCCAGCAGTCATGTTTTCTGATATGTGGTTTGCAGAAAATGGTGAGAAAAATCGCAGCCACCACACACCATACAAACCCAGCATATAATAAGTGATAGCATCCTCAGCCTAACTCCATCCAGACCATGCCCCCTGGATTTGGGGGGCATGGCCTGGATGGAGTTAGCCTAATGCCGCATACACACAACTGTTTTTCGGGTTCTAAAAAATTACGTTTTTTTTATGTCGGTAAAAACAATCGTGTGTGGGCTCCAGAGCATTTTTCACGATCTAAAAAATGACCATTAAAATTTTCGAACGTGCTCTATTTTTTCAGGATGTTTTTTCACGTTGTCGTTTTTAAGCTTGTAAAAAATAGTCGTGTGTGGGCTTTAACGACGTGAAAAACCGTGCATGCTCAGAAGCAAGTTATGAGACGGGAGCACTCGTTGTGGTAAAACTAGCGTTCGTAATGGAGTAAGCACATTCATCACGCAGTAACAGACTGAAAAGCTTGAATCGTCTTTTACTAACATGAAATCAGCTAAAGCAGCCCAAAGGGCGGCATCTTCCGCATGGAACTTCCCCTTTATAGTTCCGTTGTACGTGTTGTACGTCACCACGCTTTGCTAGAGCATTTTTTTTTCACGATCGTGTGTAGGCAAGTCTGTTTTAATGATCGGGTTGAAAAGAACTTCATTTTTTCTAGACCCTTAAAAATGTAATTTTTTAGAAGCCGAAAAACGGTCGTGTGTAAGCGGCATAAGGCTGTTATCACCTATTACATGGTGAGCTTGTATGATGTGGTGGCTGAGATTTTTCTCTCCTTGTTCTTTTCTTTTTTGGTGTGATGACATGGATGGGATTATGGTCTGGGCAAGAATGACATCTCTAGCACTCTAGGGCCTCCTGAGATATGTGCATTGCATATCCCTGGATGCTTCTGGTTCCATTCAGCAGCCAGAGGTGGGAAACCTGGCAGACTATCAGCAGAGGGCCAGGCTGCCTGAACCAAGAAGGGATGGCTATAACATCCCTATGACATCAGCAATGAAGATCATGCTGCATTTCTGAACGTGTGACAGCGGCATGGAGGAACACAGCAGGACAACATTGGATTCACAGGTCAGGTGAGTGAATTGTGCGTAACACCAGCAGGAAAAGATAAGAGGAGAAATCACTTGGGGGGGTGTAAATTTCCTAATCGAGAGGTTGATTTACTAAAACTAGAGAGTGCAAAATCTAGTGCTGCTCTGCATACAAACCAGCTTCAAGGTTTTATTGTCAACGATCAAAGTGGTTGAAAACATCAGTCATGGAATCTGAGCAAAGCACATATATCTGTAGCATCGCTTCTCTCTGGTACTTTGTTACTCTATCATCAGCATGTGTCACTTGTGAGAAGTTTTCCCGACACAAGAGATATATTTGTGTCGGGAGGGAGGGGAGAGAGCTCAGCAGATACCTTGTCTATTCAGAACACAGTTCTTCTATTGTGTAGGGGGGGGGGGGGTGTTCCTTTCCTCTAATCAGCTCTTGCACACTGTTAGACCCCTTTCACACCTGCGGACCGTATGTCCGCTTTTTCATCCATCTGTTTGCGGATGAAAAAGAGACATACATTGGTCCCTATGAGATTGCGGGTGTGAGCGGATGAACATCCGCTGACACCCGATCTCGTCTGCCTCCGCAATGATCCGATTCTGCAGACGGAAGAAAACCTTATTTTTCCTTCCGTCTGCGGATCGGATGAACGCGAACATACGGTCCGTGTTCATCCGATCCCCCCATAGGGGAGAGCGGAGAAAAGACTGTGCGGTCCCTGCACAGTGTTCGGGGCCCGCCCTGTCAGCCGACAGCTCAGCGGGGATCAACGGAGTGATCCCCGCTGAGCATACCGAGCATACGGAGGTGGATCATTACTGATCCACCCCGTGTGAAAGGGCCCTTACTGCAGCTTCCCTATGTGCTCCTGACAGTTGAAGAAAGATTTGAAGTCTTGTCTGCTCTTTTGAAGGGGTGTAGCGAAGAGAAGACAGCAGGTAAACAAGTAAAAACTATTTAGGAGGATGTGTTTCTTCTCTGTATATCACCTAAGGCTGTTCACTTGACTGGGTATATATGAGGGTTTTCAACCACTTTCACTGAACAAGCTGAACTTAGAAGCTGATTGGCTACCATGCACATCTGCACCAGATTTTGCACTCAATCAACCCTTAAGTTTCATTCAGATGATCACACAGAATGAAAGTACAATCATATCGTTTCTGATCCCAGCATAAAAATGCAGCAGCACTGAACAGGTGTGACTAGTAAACATAACTAGAGGGTCTTGATGGTCAATGTGCTAATGACCCCTAGGCATTCATCCCATAATTAGTGTCACAGCTCAGCAAGCCTTTGATGGCTGATTTATGATCTTCATCTGCTTTAACACAAATCACTTGTAGTCTCCTTTTCAGGAGGCATATGTTAAAATGATATCAAAGCTTCAATTTTATCAGTTCCAACACTTACGTTGCTGACCCAGCTCATTAAAGCGGAGGTTCTGCTGGGAAACGTTTTTCTTTTTCCTGACTACTCTGCTGCTGTTCAAATACACATTTCTTCACTTACTAGTGCCGATCTTGCAGCCGCCACGATCGCGCTTTGCCAGCAAAGGATATTTTATAAAATGTTGTCATGAACATTGCCATCTTCATTGAGGGCACCTTGAAGCCCTCCTGTATTTCTTCCGGGATGCGGCGAATGCTGATGTCCCAGCATTCACCGCGTAATCCCGCGCATGCGCAGTGTTGACGGCGAGTCGCGCCGTCAACACTGCACAGTTGCCATCACAACGGCCGGCGGCGTCCTGAACAGGACACGCCCCGCTGTGATGTTACACTAGTTCGTCATGTGACAGCACAGCTAGCGTGAGACTACACGCGCAGCTAGTTCAGTTGATGTGCTGTGATTGGCCCACACGTCACTGCAAGAACACCAGGCAAAAAGCGCCCACAATGCACAGCGCCGTCGGGGAAAATAGAGACACGCCCACTCCCCGCTGGGATGAAAACCCGGAAGCACAGCAAAGTACAGGTAAGGGACCATTGAAAAAAAAAATTGACAACGCTATGATGCTTAAATGGGATGGAGTTTAAGGATGCTGAAAAGTTCATTTTAAGGGTGAACCTCCGCTTTAAGGTCTTTTGTCCTGACACCTTGCCTGGATTTTGCAATGTTTCTATATTCAAAATACATTGCAGAAAAAAAAGTTTTCAGGTAAAATTGCAGGTCAAGGAAAAGAGCAATGCAATGCAATTTAAAACGTGTTAGTGCTGAAATAAATATGTGGGCTACCGTCTCTGTCCTTCCTCCGAAAATTCTAGTTGCCTGGCAGCAAAAAGAGCTTGAAAACGGAGATAGGGCCTCGGAAACTCATTGCAGCCTGCCCCTCTGCCTGTCACGTTCTCCTGTCAGTGGTGCAAGTGAGGGGAGAACTAAACTTCAGGTGTGCCTTTTACTGAGGAGTGTCTTCCGACTGGCCACTCTGGAGCTCTGTCAGACTGACCATCGGGTTCTTGGTCACTTCCCCGACTAAGGCCCTTCTCCCCAATTGCTAAGTTTGGCTGAGTGGCCTGCTATAGGAAGAGTCCTGGTGGTTCCAAACCAGTTACGAGTAAGCGTCACATGATGTGAAACATGTCAGCCACCTTTTTCCTGTTGTTCACTTCATTTTGACTGCAACGCTTTGGTTGTTTTTTGGATTTTATTTGAACAATAAAGACATCGGCCCGGATTCACATACCTGAGCGCATTTTTATGCCGATGTAGCGCATCTCATATGCTCTACGCCGACGTAACACAGAGAGGCAAGCACAGTATTCACAAAGCACTTGCTCCCAACGTTACGCCGGCGTAACGCAAATTCCTAGGCGTAAGCCGGCCTAATTCAAAGTAGGTGGAAGTGGGCGTGATACATTTAAATTAACCGTGACCCCATGCAAATGATGGGCCAAACGAACGGCGCATGCGCCGTCCCGTAGACGTTTCCCAGTGCACATGCTCAGAATCACGTCGGAACGAACGCCTAAGATACGTCGAATCACTGAACGTAACCTACGCCCAGCCCTATTCACGTAGTACTACGTAAACAACGTAAAATATGACGGCTGTTCCGTGGTCCATACCTTTGCATGGGATGCGCCTCCTATATGTGGAAAAACTTTACGCCGGACGTACCCCTTACGTAAACGGCGTATATTACTGCGACGGGAGCAAGTATGTTCGTGAATCGGCGTATCTCAGTCATTTACATATTCGACGCTTAAACCAATGGGAGCGCCCCTTGCGGCCAGCGTAAATATGTGCCCAAGATACGCAGGCGGAGGAAGCCTATTTTCAGGCGTATGTAGTTATATGGGCATGGCGCATAGATACGACGGCGCACATTTACACTTACGCGGCGTATCTCGAGATACGTCGGCGTAAGTGTTAGGCCCCGTACACACGACCAGTTTCCTCGGCAGAATTCAGCTTCCGAATTCCGTGTGTACACTTTCGGCCGAGGAAGCCGACGAGGAGCTCGGCGAGGAAATAGAGAACATGTTCTCTATTTCCTCGTTGTTCTATGGGAGCTCTCGTCCCGCCGAGCTCCTCGGCGGCTTCAGGGCTGAACTGGCTGAGGAACTCGATGTGTTTGGCACGTCGAGTTCCTCGGCCGTGTGTACGAGGCTTGACATGAATCCGGGCCATCGTTTTAAGGAGTGTGGCAGTCCAGGACCAAGATCTTCTTCTATCCAATGGTTCCAAACTTCTGCCACTTACAGATGATGAAGGTCACTATGCTCATTTGGACCTTCAATGCTGCAGAAATGTTTCTGTACCCTTCCCCAGATCTGTGCCTCGATACAATCCTGTCTCGGGGGACTACAAACAATTCCTTGGACTTCATGGCTTTGTTTGTTCTCTGACATGCACTGTTATCTGTGGGACCTTATATAGAAAGGTGTGTGCCTTTCCAAATCATGTCCAATCACCTGAATTTACCACAGGTGGACTCCAATCAAGTTGTAGAAACATGTCAAGGATTGTGAATGGGGACTAATGGTTAAGAATGAAAGCCAGTCACCTATCATTTTCAGAAAGAGATTAGTGAATGGTAACTCACATATTTCCTTTCCATAAAATAAGAGCATATTCTAATAATAAGGGACAACTGGTGGGCCTTATACTGCTTGACTTTAGACCGGGTTCACACTTATGCAAATTGATGCAGGTTTTCCCGCATCCAGTTCACATGACAGAAGAGTGTGACCAGGCCCAAAATGGAGATGGTTCACACAGCCCTGGGGTGGCCACTATAAAAAAGGATCCTGTGTGTCTTTGGCTCAGGTTCAGATCCAAATTCACCCAATAGTTCTTTGCCTGATTCTCACCTAAAACGGTGAGCAGCGACACACCAGACCCCTGCTGTGCCCCTGTGGCCGCAGCTAGTGTGAACCCAGCCTTATGCCGCGTACACACAATCGGAAATTCCGACAAGAAAATCATGGATTTTTTTCCGACTGAATTTTGGCTCAAATTTGTCTTACATACACACGGTCACACAAGAACTCGGTGACGTACAACACTACAACGAGCCAAGAAAAATTAAGTTCAGTGATTCTGAGCATGTGTCGAATTGATTCCGAGCATGCGTAGGATTTTTGCGTATCGGAATTGCATACAGATGATTGGAATTTCCTTCAAGAACTCTTCTTGTCTGAAAATTTGAGAATCAGCTCTCAAATTTTTCTTGGTGGAAATTCCGACAGAAAAATTCTGATGGAGCCTACACACAGTTGGAATTTGCGGCCAAAAGCTCACATCGGACTTTTCTTGTTGGAATTTCCGATCGTGTGTACGTGGCATTACTCTATCAAAATGACAGAATTCAGTTGACAGACATTCTAGCTATCTTAGGAGTACATTAGAGGAAAGGCTGTCCTAAATGTATCATGTGTGGCAGCCAAATGCAAATGACAGAAATGTTCACTCCACTGTAATAGTATTATTTGCAACAAACAAATATGGAACTCTCATCCATCCTAATTGATATTGAACATGCAGTATCTCATGGTTCCATCTCAGTACTTATTGAAGTGGAAGACTTGTCACATATTTGGTTCCACTCCTTTAAAACCGTTGACATTTTTTGCACAGTTATTGAAGTTCCTCTAATTAAAATTCACAGATGCATGCAGCTTGTCTATGATAATCTTAGCAGTTAAGAAGAAATTCATGGATTAAGAAGCTAGTCAAACAAGAGTGTAAGAGATCAGTGACTGTATATGGCCAATTTTATAAATATCACGTTGGGAATTTATACATAAAGTAATTGCATGCAATGTGCTGCATTAGTTAGTGGAGCATATTTTTGTTTTTATTTAATTCCATAAATTCCACGAGTAGCTAATTGCATTACGTTTGGTGAACTGTAAGCTGTATGGCTCTGGTTTTTGTGTTCATTTACTATTTTTAAGGAATACCACTCAGTAGCCTGTATAGTTTATGAAAGTTGAAGAGCAACTGGCTTGCATCTTATAGGCTGCTACCATGGTATAAGTAGAGTTTTTCTTAAAAGCTAAGTTTACCTTTTAAAAAAATAAAATAAATGCACATTTTTGCAGTTATTATTTTTTTTCGAAGGAGACTGCAGAGTATGGCACCCGTGATCAGCAGATTGCGGGTGCAATGTCCAGCTTCTGCAAGATTCTTAGTATACTGTCTCTTAAAGAAAAGAAAAGCTGGCAACTCGATCTTCTGCAGTTGATGAATTTATTGAAGCAGGTGAAGTACAAAACAATACAGGGGCTTACGTGTTTCGGTGTGTAGCCTTATTCATATTCATAGATAGTTATGAATAATGCTACACGCTGAAATGCGTAAGCCCCTGTACTATTTTGTAAATTCACCTACTACAATAAATTCATCAACTGCAGAAGATCGAGTTGCCAGCTTTTTCTTTTCTTTATGATATGCTTTGGTGTAAGGAGGACACTATAAGCCAGCGCACCAACTTCTCTCTACCTCAGGGATTTAGACCAAGTGTCATCTTATTTCACTCAGTACACTGTCTGCCTGTACCTCCAATTTGGATAGGCAGTTACCTAAGAGCAGGAAGATCAATAAACTATTAAGATACTCACCAGTGCCCTCGTAGTTCATTGAGAAGTACAAGCCATCAGCTGCAATGGAAAATGGTACCTGTAGTCTGTTTATTCAGAAGAAACTGTGAATGAATGATGCAGCCATGTGGGCAGAGCTGCACAGTTTTCAAATTGTGACAACAGGTGAGGGAAGAAGATCCCCCGTCTGCTGTCACAGGGTGGGGGGATCTGGGGAGAAGATGCAGATGCTGGAACAAGATACATGTTTCACCCTAAAAGCGTGTAACATGTTCCAAAGGTGAACTTATCATTTAAAGCCTAAAAATCTGATACATACAGTACATTTAAGATGTGGCAAAACAAAAGGTTTGCAAAGTCCTATACCTTGTTTTCTTTAAAAATCAGTGACAGCTTGAGTAAAAAAGCCTTCTCTCTGCCAGCATGCTTCAATAGGTTTAAAGGTCTTATGCCGCGTACACACGATCGGAAATTCCGACAAGAAAACCGTGGATTTCTTGGGCTAAAACTTGTCTTGCATACACACGGTCACACCAAATTCTCTGTGGAGAAGCAGTGATCTCTTTGCAGAAGTTCGACACACCCTCTGCCGAGTTAGAGGCAGAGCTCTCCAAAGAATGGTGTGTATGCGCTTTGCTGACTGCTGAGCTGTACTGTAGGTCTGATTCAGTAGGGGGTATGCCAGACATCTGCAATAAGACCATGGCTTTCACAAAATAAACACTATAATATATAAATTCCTGCAAGAAAAGTCAGACCGTGTGTA